>NW_028127800.1:0-45321 GCF_965231255.1 Vanellus vanellus
AATTTGGCCCTCTCTGCTTTCCTGCGGACTCCATCCTCAAAAGCAGCTGTTTTCGCTTTCGGCAGCCTCCGGAGCAAAAAAGACAAACGTCCAGCTTTTGCTGCCACAGCAAAGGTGCCAGCGGGGAAAAGTAATGCTGGTTCTCACTGCCTCCTGGAACCCTTTCAAATGCCACAGACAATTTGGCCCTCTCTGCTTTCCTGCGGACTCCATCCTCAAAAGCACCTGTTTTCGCTTTTGGCAACCTCCGGAGCAAAAAAGACAAACGTCCAGCTTTTGCTGCCACAGAAAAGGTGCCAGCGGGGAAAAGTAATGCTGGTTCTCACTGCCTCCTGGAACCCTTTCAAATGCCACAGACAATTTGGCCCTCTCTGCTTTCCTGCGGACTCCATCCTCAAAAGCACCTGTTTTCGCTTTCGGCAGCCTCCGGAGCAAAAAAGACAAACGTCCAGCTTTTGCTGCCACAGCAAAGGTGCCAGCGGGGAAAAGTAATGCTGGTTCTCACTGCCTCCTGGAACCCTTTCAAATGCCCCAGACAATTTGGCCCTCTCTGATTTCCTGCGGACTCTATCCTCAAAAGCGCCTTTTTTCACTTTCGGCGCCCTCCGGTGGTAAAAAGACAAACGTCCAGCTTTTGCTGCCGCAGCAAAGGTGCCAGCGGGGAAAAGTAATGCTGGTCCTCACTGCCTCCTGGAACCTCTTTAAATGCCAAAGACAATTTGGCCCTCTCTGCTTTCCTGCGGACTCCATCATCAAAAGCACCTGTTTTCGCTTTGGGCAGCCTCCGGAGCAAAAAAGACAAACGTCCAGCTTTTGCTGCCACAGCAAAGGTGCCAGCGGGGAAAAGTAATGCTGGTTCTCACTGCCTCCTGGAACCCTTTCAAATGCCACAGACAATTTGGCCCTCTCTGCTTTCCTGCGGACTCCATCCTCAAAAGCAGCTGTTTTCGCTTTCGGCAGCCTCCGGAGCAAAAAAGACAAACGTCCAGCTTTTGCTGCCACAGCAAAGGTGCCAGCGGGGAAAAGTAATGCTGGTTCTCACTGCCTCCTGGAACCCTTTCAAATGCCACAGACAATTTGGCCCTCTCTGCTTTGCTGCGGACTCCATCCTCAAAAGCACCTGTTTTCGCTTTGGGCAGCCTCCGGAGCAAAAAAGACAAACGTCCAGCTTTTGCTGCCACAGCAAAGGTGCCAGCGGGGAAAAGTAATGCTGGTTCTCACTGCCTCCTGGAACCCTTTCAAATGCCACAGACAATTTGGCCCTCTCTGCTTTCCTGCGGACTCCATCCTCAAAAGAACCTATTTTCGCTTTCGGCGCCCTCCGGAGCAAAAAAGACAAACGTCCAGCTTTTGCTGCCACAGCAAAGGTACCAGCGGGGAAAAGTAATGCTGGTTCTCACTGCCTCCTGGAACCCTTTCAAATGCCACAGACAATTTGGCCCTCTCTGCTTTGCTGCGGACTCCATCCTCAAAAGCACCTGTTTTCGCTTTCGGCAGCCTCCGGAGCAAAAAAGACAAACGTCCAGCTTTTGCTGCCACAGCAAAGGTGCCAGCGGGGAAAAGTAATGCTGGTTCTCACTGCCTCCTGGAACTCCTTCAAATGCCACGGACAATTTGGCTCTCTCTGCTTTCCTGCGGACTCCATCCTCAAAAGCACCTATTTTCGCTTTTGGCAGCCTCCGGAGCAAAAAAGACAAACGTCCAGCTTTTGCTGCCACAGCAAAGGTGCCAGCGGGGAAAAGTAATGCTGGTTCTCACTGCCTCCTGGAACCCTTTCAAATGCCACAGACAATTTGGCCCTCTCTGCTTTCCTGCGGACTCCATCCTCAAAAGCACCTGTTTTCGCTTTTGGCAACCTCCGGAGCAAAAAAGACAAACGTCCAGCTTTTGCTGCCACAGCAAAGGTGCCAGCGGGGAAAAGTAATGCTGGTTCTCACTGCCTCCTGGAACCCTTTCAAATGCCACAGACAATTTGGCCCTCTCTGCTTTTCTGCGGACTCCATCTTCAAAAGCACCTGTTTTCGCTTTCGGCAGCCTCCGGAGCAAAAAAGACAAACGTCCAGCTTTTGCTGCCACAGCAAAGGTGCCAGCGGGGAAAAGTAATGCTGGTTCTCACTGCCTCCTGGAACCCTTTCAAATGCCCCAGACAATTTGGCCCTCTCTGATTTCCTGCGGACTCTATCCTCAAAAGCGCCTTTTTTCACTTTCGGCGCCCTCCGGTGGTAAAAAGACAAACGTCCAGCTTTTGCTGCCGCAGCAAAGGTGCCAGCGGGGAAAAGTAATGCTGGTCCTCACTGCCTCCTGGAACCTCTTTAAATGCCAAAGACAATTTGGCCCTCTCTGCTTTCCTGCGGACTCCATCATCAAAAGCACCTGTTTTCGCTTTGGGCAGCCTCCGGAGCAAAAAAGACAAACGTCCAGCTTTTGCTGCCACAGCAAAGGTGCCAGCGGGGAAAAGTAATGCTGGTTCTCACTGCCTCCTGGAACCCTTTCAAATGCCACAGACAATTTGGCCCTCTCTGCTTTCCTGCGGACTCCATCCTCAAAAGCAGCTGTTTTCGCTTTCGGCAGCCTCCGGAGCAAAAAAGACAAACGTCCAGCTTTTGCTGCCACAGCAAAGGTGCCAGCGGGGAAAAGTAATGCTGGTTCTCACTGCCTCCTGGAACCCTTTAAAATGCCACAGACAATTTGGCCCTCTCTGCTTTCCTGCGGACTCCATCCTCAAAAGAACCTATTTTTGCTTTCGGCGCCCTCCGGAGCAAAAAAGACAAACGTCCAGCTTTTGCTGCCACAGCAAAGGTACCAGCGGGGAAAAGTAATGCTGGTTCTCACTGCCTCCTGGAACCTCTTTAAATGCCACAGACAATTTGGCCCTCTCTGCTTTCCTGCGGACTCCATCCTCAAAAGCAGCTGTTTTCGCTTTCGGCAGCCTCCGGAGCAAAAAAGACAAACGTCCAGCTTTTGCTGCCACAGCAAAGGTGCCAGCGGGGAAAAGTAATGCTGGTTCTCACTGCCTCCTGGAACCCTTTCAAATGCCCCAGACAATTTGGCCCTCTCTGCTTTCCTGCGGACTCCATCCTCAAAAGCACCTGTTTTCGCTTTCGGCAGCCTCCGGAGCAAAAAAGACAAACGTCCAGCTTTTGCTGCCACAGCAAAGGTGGCAGCGGGGAAAAGTAATGCTGGTTCTCACTGCCTCCTGGAACCCTTTCAAATGTCACAGACAATTTGGCCCTCTCTGCTTTCCTGCGGACTCCATCCTCAAAAGCACCTGTTTTCGCTTTCGGCAGCCTCCGGAGCAAAAAAGACAAACGTCCAGCTTTTGCTGCCACAGCAAAGGTGCCAGCGGGGAAAAGTAATGCTGGTTCTCACTGCCTCCTGGAACC
Organism: Vanellus vanellus; assembly: GCF_965231255.1. Lineage (NCBI taxonomy): Eukaryota > Metazoa > Chordata > Aves > Charadriiformes > Charadriidae > Vanellus > Vanellus vanellus. The sequence continues at coordinate 3,384 of NW_028127800.1, forward strand.
CTTTCAAATGCCACAGACAATTTGGCCCTCTCTGCTTTCCTGCGGACTCCATCCTCAAAAGCACCTGTTTTCGCTTTCGGCAGCCTCCGGAGCAAAAAAGACAAACGTCCAGCTTTTGCTGCCACAACAAAGGTGCCAGCGGGGAAAAGTAATGCTGGTTCTCACTGCCTCCTGGAACCTCTTCAAATGCCACAGACAATTTGGCCCTCTCTGCTTTCCTGCGGACTCCATCCTCAAAAGCACCTGTTTTCGCTTTGGGCAGCCTCCGGAGCAAAAAAGACAAACGTCCAGCTTTTGCTGCCACAGCAAAGGTGCCAGCGGGGAAAAGTAATGCTGGTTCTCACTGCCTCCTGGAACCTCTTCAAATGCCACAGACAATTTGGCCCTCTCTGCTTTCCTGCGGACTCCATCCTCAAAAGAACCTATTTTCGCTTTCGGCAGCCTCCGGAGCAAAAAAGACAAACGTCCAGCTTTTGCTGCCGCAGCAAAGGTGCCAGCGGGGAAAAGTAATGCTGGTTCTCACTGCCTCCTGGAACCCTTTCAAATGCCACAGACAATTTGGCCCTCTCTGCTTTCTGCGGACTCCATCCTCAAAAGAACCTATTTTTGCTTTCGGCGCCCTCCGGAGCAAAAAAGACAAACGTCCAGCTTTTGCTGCCACAGCAAAGGTACCAGCGGGGAAAAGTAATGCTGGTTCTCACTGCCTCCTGGAACCTCTTCAAATGCCTCAGACAATTTGGCCCTCTCTGCTTTCCTGCGGACTCCATCCTCAAAAGCACCTGTTTTCGCTTTGGGCAGCCTCCGGAGCAAAAAAGACAAACGTCCAGCTTTTGCTGCCACAGCAAAGGTGCCAGCGGGGAAAAGTAATGCTGGTTCTCACTGCCTCCTGGAACCCTTTCAAATACCACAGACAATTTGGCCCTCTCTGCTTTCCTGCGGACTCCATCCTCAAAAGAACCTGTTTTCGCTTTCGGCAGCCTCCGGAGCAAAAAAGACAAACGTCCAGCTTTTGCTGCCACAGCAAAGGTGCCAGCGGGGAAAAGTAATGCTCGTTCTCACTGCCTCCTGGAACCCTTTCAAATGCCACAGACAATTTGGCCCTCTCTGCTTTCCTGCGGACTCCATCCTCAAAAGAACCTATTTTTGCTTTCGGCGCCCTCCGGAGCAAAAAAGACAAACGTCCAGCTTTTGCTGCCACAGCAAAGGTACCAGCGGGGAAAAGTAATGCTGGTTCTCACTGCCTCCTGGAACCTCTTCAAATGCCACAGACAATTTGGCCCTCTCTGCTTTCCTGCGGACTCCATCCTCAAAAGCACCTGTTTTCGCTTTCGGCAACCTCCGGAGCAAAAAAGAAAAACGTCCAGCTTTTGCTGCCACAGCAAAGGTGCCAGCGGGGAAAAGTAATGCTGGTTCTCACTGCCTCCTGGAACCCTTTCAATTGCCACAGACAATTTGGCCCTCTCTGCTTTCCTGCGGACTCCATCCTCAAAAGCACCTGTTTTCGCTTTCGGCAGCCTCCGGAGCAAAAAAGAAAAACGTCCAGCTTTTGCTGCCACAGCAAAGGTGCCAGCGGGGAAAAGTAATGCTGGTTCTCACTGCCTCCTGGAACCCTTTCAAATGCCACAGACAATTTGGCCCTCTCTGCTTTCCTGCGGACTCCATCCTCAAAAGAACCTATTTTTGCTTTCGGCGCCCTCCGGAGCAAAAAAGACAAACGTCCAGCTTTTGCTGCCACAGCAAAGGTGCCAGCGGGGAAAAGTAATGCTGGTTCTCACTGCCTCCTGGAACCCTTTCAAATGCCACAGACAATTTGGCTCTCTCTGCTTTCCTGCGGACTCCATCCTCAAAAGAACCTATTTTTGCTTTCGGCGCCCTCCGGAGCAAAAAAGACAAACGTCCAGCTTTTGCTGCCACAGCAAAGGTACCAGCGGGGAAAAGTAATGCTGGTTCTCACTGCCTCCTGGAACCTCTTCAAATGCCACAGACAATTTGGCCCTCTCTGCTTTCCTGTGGACTCCATCCTCAAAAGCACCTGTTTTCGCTTTCGGCAGCCTCCGGAGCAAAAAAGACAAACGTCCAGCTTTTGCTGCCACAGCAAAGGTGCCAGCGGGGAAAAGTAATGCTGGTTCTCACTGCCTCCTGGAACCTGTTCAAATGCCTCAGACAATTTGGCCCTCTCTGCTTTCCTGCGGACTCCATCCTCAAAAGCACCTTTTTTCGCTTTCGGCAACCTCCGGAGCAAAAAAGACAAACGTCCAGCTTTTGCTGCCACAGCAAAGGTGCCAGCGGGGAAAAGTAATGCTGGTTATCACTGCCTCCTGGAACCCTTTCAATTGCCACAGACAATTTGGCCCTCTCTGCTTTCCTGCGGACTCCATCCTCAAAAGCAGCTGTTTTCGCTTTCGGCAGCCTCCGGAGCAAAAAAGACAAACGTCCAGCTTTTGCTGCCACAGCAAAGGTGCCAGCGGGGAAAAGTAATGCTGGTTCTCACTGCCTCCTGGAACCCTTTCAAATGCCCCAGACAATTTGGCCCTCTCTGCTTTCCTGCGGACTCCATCCTCAAAAGAACCTATTTTTGCTTTCGGCGCCCTCCGGAGCAAAAAAGACAAACGTCCAGCTTTTGCTGCCACAGCAAAGGTACCAGCGGGGAAAAGTAATGCTGGTTCTCACTGCCTCCTGGAACCTCTTCAAATGCCACAGACAATTTGGCCCTCTCTGCTTTCCTGCGGACTCCATCCTCAAAAGCAGCTGTTTTCGCTTTCGGCAGCCTCCGGAGCAAAAAAGACAAACGTCCAGCTTTTGCTGCCACAGCAAAGGTGCTAGCGGGGAAAAGTAATGCTGGTTCTCACTGCCTCCTGGAACCCTTTCAAATGCCACAGACAATTTGGCCCTCTCTGCTTTCCTGCGGACTCCATCCTCAAAAGCACCTGTTTTCGCTTTCGGCAGCCTCCGGAGCAAAAAAGACAAACGTCCAGCTTTTGCTGCCACAGCAAAAGTGGCAGCGGGGAAAAGTAATGCTGGTTCTCACTGCCTCCTGGAACCCTTTCAAATGCCACAGACAATTTGGCCCTCTCTGCTTTCCTGCGGACTCCATCCTCAAAAGCACCTGTTTTCGCTTTCGGCAGCCTCCGGAGCAAAAAAGACAAACGTCCAGCTTTTGCTGCCACAGCAAAGGTGCCAGCGGGGAAAAGTAATGCTGGTTCTCACTGCCTCCTGGAACCCTTTCAAATGCCACAGACAATTTGGCCCTCTCTGCTTTCCTGCGGACTCCATCCTCAAAAGCACCTGTTTTCGCTTTCGGCAGCCTCCGGAGCAAAAAAGACAAACGTCCAGCTTTTGCTGCCACAGCAAAGGTGCCAGCGGGGAAAAGTAATGCTGGTTCTCACTGCCTCCTGGAACCCTTTCAAATGCCACAGACAATTTGGCCCTCTCTGCTTTCCTGCGGACTCCATCCTCAAAAGCACCTGTTTTCGCTTTCGGCAGCCTCCGGAGCAAAAAAGACAAACGTCCAGCTTTTGCTGCCACAGCAAAGGTGCCAGCGGGGAAAAGTAATGCTGGTTCTCACTGCCTCCTGGAACCCTTTCAAATGCCCCAGACAATTTGGCCCTCTCTGCTTTCCTGCGGACTCCATCCTCAAAAGAACCTATTTTTGCTTTCGGCGCCCTCCGGAGCAAAAAAGACAAACGTCCAGCTTTTGCTGCCACAGCAAAGGTACCAGCGGGGAAAAGTAATGCTGGTTCTCACTGCCTCCTGGAACCTCTTCAAATGCCACAGACAATTTGGCCCTCTCTGCTTTCCTGCGGACTCCATCCTCAAAAGCACCTGTTTTCGCTTTCGGCAGCCTCCGGAGCAAAAAAGACAAACGTCCAGCTTTTGCTGCCACAGCAAAGGTGCCAGCGGGGAAAAGTAATGCTGGTTCTCACTGCCTCCTGGAACCCTTTCAAATGCCACAGACAATTTGGCCCTCTCTGCTTTCCTGTGGACTCCATCCTCAAAAGCAGCTGTTTTCGCTTTCGGCAGCCTCCGGAGCAAAAAAGACAAACGTCCAGCTTTTGCTGCCACAGCAAAGGTGCCAGCGGGGAAAAGTAATGCTGGTTCTCACTGCCTCCTGGAACCTCTTCAAATGCCTCAGACAATTTGGCCCTCTCTGCTTTCCTGCGGACTCCATCCTCAAAAGCACCTTTTTTCGCTTTCGGCAACCTCCGGAGCAAAAAAGACAAACGTCCAGCTTTTGCTGCCACAGCAAAGGTGCCAGCGGGGAAAAGTAATGCTGGTTCTCACTGCCTCCTGGAACCCTTTCAATTGCCACAGACAATTTGGCCCTCTCTGCTTTCCTGCGGACTCCATCCTCAAAAGCACCTGTTTTCGCTTTCGGCAGCCTCCGGAGCAAAAAAGACAAACGTCCAGCTTTTGCTGCCACAGCAAAGGTGCCAGCGGGGAAAAGTAATGCTGGTTCTCACTGCCTCCTGGAACCCTTTCAAATGCCACAGACAATTTGGCCCTCTCTGCTTTCCTGCGGACTCCATCCTCAAAAGCAGCTGCTTTCGCTTTCGGCAGCCTCCGGAGCAAAAAAGACAAACGTCCAGCTTTTGCTGCCACAGCAAAGGTGCCAGCGGGGAAAAGTAATGCTGGTTCTCACTGCCTCCTGGAACCCTTTCAAATGCCACAGACAATTTGGCCCTCTCTGCTTTCCTGCGGACTCCATCCTCAAAAGCACCTGTTTTCGCTTTCGGCAGCCTCCGGAGCAAAAAAGACAAACGTCCAGCTTTTGCTGCCACAACAAAGGTGCCAGCGGGGAAAAGTAATGCCGGTTCTCACTGCCTCCTGGAACCCTTTCAAATGCCACAGACAATTTGGCCCTCTCTGCTTTCCTGCGGACTCCATCCTCAAAAGCAGCTGTTTTCGCTTTCGGCAGCCTCCGGAGCAAAAAAGACAAACGTCCAGCTTTTGCTGCCACAGCAAAGGTGCCAGCGGGGAAAAGTAATACTGGTTCTCACTGCCTCCTGGAACCCTTTCAAATGCCACAGACAATTTGGCCCTCTCTGCTTTCCTGCGGACTCCATCCTCAAAAGAACCTATTTTCGCTTTCGGCGCCCTCCGGAGCAAAAAAGACAAACGTCCAGCTTTTGCTGCCACAGCAAAGGTGCCAGCGGGGAAAAGTTATGCTGGTTCTCACTGCCTCCTGGAACCCTTTCAAATGCCACAGACAATTTGGCCCTCTCTGCTTTCCTGCGGACTCCATCCTCAAAAGCAGCTGTTTTCGCTTTCGGCAGCCTCCGGAGCAAAAAAGACAAACGTCCAGCTTTTGCTGCCACAGCAAAGGTGCCAGCGGGGAAAAGTAATGCTGGTTCTCACTGCCTCCTGGAACCCTTTCAAATGCCACAGACAATTTGGCCCTCTCTGCTTTCCTGCGGACTCCATCCTCAAAAGCAGCTGTTTTCGCTTTGGGCAGCCTCCGGAGCAAAAAAGACAAACGTCCAGCTTTTGCTGCCACAGCAAAGGTACCAGCGGGGAAAAGTAATGCTGGTTCTCACTGCCTCCTGGAACCCTTTCAAATGCCACAGACAATTTGGCCCTCTCTGCTTTGCTGCGGACTCCATCCTCAAAAGCACCTGTTTTCGCTTTGGGCAGCCTCCGGAGCAAAAAAGACAAACGTCCAGCTTTTGCTGCCACAGCAAAGGTGCCAGCGGGGAAAAGTAATGCTGGTTCTCACTGCCTCCTGGAACCCTTTCAAATGCCACAGACAATTTGGCCCTCTCTGCTTTCCTGCGGACTCCATCCTCAAAAGAACCTATTTTCGCTTTCGGCAGCCTCCGGAGCAAAAAAGACAAACGTCCAGCTTTTGCTGCCACAGCAAAGGTGCCAGCGGGGAAAAGTAATGCTCGTTCTCACTGCCTCCTGGAACCCTTTCAAATGCCACAGACAATTTGGCCCTCTCTGCTTTCCTGCGGACTCCATCCTCAAAAGAACCTATTTTTGCTTTCGGCGCCCTCCGGAGCAAAAAAGACAAACGTCCAGCTTTTGCTGCCACAGCAAAGGTACCAGCGGGGAAAAGTAATGCTGGTTCTCACTGCCTCCTGGAACCTCTTCAAATGCCACAGACAATTTGGCCCTCTCTGCTTTCCTGCGGACTCCATCCTCAAAAGCAGCTGTTTTCGCTTTCGGCAGCCTCCGGAGCAAAAAAGACAAACGTCCAGCTTTTGCTGCCACAGCAAAGGTGCCAGCGGGGAAAAGTAATGCTGGTTCTCACTGCCTCCTGGAACCCTTTCAAATGCAACAGACAATGTGGCCCTCTCTGCTTTCCTGTGGACTCCATCCTCAAAAGCACCTGTTTTCGCTTTCGGCAGCCTCCGGAGCAAAAAAGAAAAACGTCCAGCTTTTGCTGCAACAGCAAAGGTGCCAGCGGGGAAAAGTAATGCTGGTTCTCACTGCCTCCTGGAACCCTTTCAAATGCCCCAGACAATTTGGCCCTCTCTGCTTTCCTGCGGACTCCATCTTCAAAAGAACCTATTTTCGATTTCGGCGCCCTCCGGAGCAAAAAATACAAACGTCCAGCTTTTGCTGCCACAGCAAAGGTGCCAGCGGGGAAAAGTTATGCTGGTTCTCACTGCCTCCTGGAACCCTTTCAAATGCCCCAGACAATTTGGCCCTCTCTGCTTTCCTGCGGACTCCATCCTCAAAAGCACCTGTTTTCGCTTTCGGCAACCTCCGGAGCAAAAAAGACAAACGTCCAGCTTTTGCTGCCACAGCAAACGTGCCAGCAGGTAAAAGTAATGCTGGTTCTCACTGCCTCCTGGAACTCCTTCAAATGCCCCAGACAATTTGGCCCTATCTGCTTTGCTGCGGACTCCATCCTCAAAAGCACCTGTTTTCGCTTTCGGCAACCTCCGGAGCAAAAAAGACAAACGTCCAGCTTTTGCTGCCACAGCAAAGGTGCCAGCGGGGAAAAGTAATGCTGGTTCTCACTGCCTCCTGGAACCCTTTCAAACGCCACAGACAATTTGGCCCTCTCTGCTTTCCTGCGGACTCCATCCTCAAAAGAACCTATTTTTGCTTTCGGCGCCCTCCGGAGCAAAAAAGACAAACGTCCAGCTTTTGCTGCCACAGCAAAGGTGCCAGCGGGGAAAAGTAATGCTGGTTCTCACTGCCTCCTGGAACCCTTTCAAATGCCACAGACAATTTGGCCCTCTCTGCTTTCCTGCGGACTCCATCCTCAAAAGCAACTGTTTTCGCTTTCGGCAGCCTCCGGAGCAAAAAAGACAAACGTCCAGCTTTTGCTGCCACAGCAAAGGTGCCAGCGGGGAAAAGTAATGCTGGTTCTCACTGCCTCCTGGAACCTCTTCAAATGCCACAGACAATTTGGCCCTCTCTGCTTTCCTGCGGACTCCATCCTCAAAAGCAGCTGTTTTCGCTTTCGGCAGCCTCCGGAGCAAAAAAGACAAACGTCCAGCTTTTGCTGCCACAGCAAAGGTGGCAGCGGGGAAAAGTAATGCTGGTTCTCACTGCCTCCTGGAACCCTTTCAAATGCCACAGACAATTTGGCCCTCTCTGCTTTCCTGCGGACTCCATCCTCAAAAGAACCTATTTTTGCTTTCGGCGCCCTCCGGAGCAAAAAAGACAAACGTCCAGCTTTTGCTGCCACAGCAAAGGTGCCAGCGGGGAAAAGTAATGCTGGTTCTCACTGCCTCCTGGAACCCTTTCAATTGCCACAGACAATTTGGCCCTCTCTGCTTTCCTGCGGACTCCATCCTCAAAAGCAGCTGTTTTCGCTTTCGGCAGCCTCCGGAGCAAAAAAGACAAACGTCCAGCTTTTGCTGCCACAGCAAAGGTGCCAGCGGGGAAAAGTAATGCTGGTTCTCACTGCCTCCTGGAACCCTTTCAAATGCCACAGACAATTTGGCCCTCTCTGCTTTCCTTCGGACTCCATCCTCAAAAGAACCTGTTTTCGCTTTCGGCAGCCTCCGGAGCAAAAAAGACAAACGTCCAGCTTTTGCTGCCACAGCAAAGGTGCCAGCGGGGAAAAGTAATGCTGGTTCTCACTGCCTCCTGGAACCCTTTCAAATGCCACAGACAATTTGGCCCTCTCTGCTTTCCTGCGGACTCCATCCTCAAAAGCACCTGTTTTCGCTTTCGGCAGCCTCCGGAGCAAAAAAGACAAACGTCCAGCTTTTGCTGCCACAGCAAAGGTGGCAGCGGGGAAAAGTAATGCTGGTTCTCACTGCCTCCTGGAACCCTTTCAAATGCCACAGACAATTTGGCCCTCTCTGCTTTGCTGCGGACTCCATCCTCAAAAGCACCTGTTTTCGCTTTGGGCAGCCTCCGGAGCAAAAAAGACAAACGTCTAGCTTTTGCTGCCACAGCAAAGGTGCCAGCAGGGAAAAGTAATGCTGGTTCTCACTGCCTCCTGGAACCCTTTCAAATGCCACAGACAATTTGGCCCTCTCTGCTTTGCTGCGGACTCCATCCTCAAAAGCACCTGTTTTCGCTTTGGGCAGCCTCCGGAGCAAAAAAGACAAACGTCCAGCTTTTGCTGCCACAGCAAAGGTGCCAGCGGGGAAAAGTAATGCTGGTTCTCACTGCCTCCTGGAACCCTTTCAAATGCCACAGACAATTTGGCCCTCTCTGCTTTCCTGCGGACTCCATCCTCAAAAGAACCTATTTTCGCTTTCGGCAGCCTCCGGAGCAAAAAAGACAAACGTCCAGCTTTTGCTGCCACAGCAAAGGTGCCAGCGGGGAAAAGTAATGCTGGTTCTCACTGCCTCCTGGAACACTTTCAAATGCCACAGACAATTTGGCCCTCTCTGCTTTCCTGCGGACTCCATCCTCAAAAGAACCTATTTTTGCTTTCGGCGCCCTCCGGAGCAAAAAAGACAAACGTCCAGCTTTTGCTGCCACAGCAAAGGTACCAGCGGGGAAAAGTAATGCTGGTTCTCACTGCCTCCTGGAACCTCTTCAAATGCCACAGACAATTTGGCCCTCTCTGCTTTCCTGCGGACTCCATCCTCAAAAGCAGCTGTTTTCGCTTTCGGCAGCCTCCGGAGCAAAAAAGACAAACGTCCAGCTTTTGCTGCCACAGCAAAGGTGGCAGCGGGGAAAAGTAATGCTGGTTCTCACTGCCTCCTGGAACCCTTTCAAATGCCACAGACAATTTGGCCCTCTCTGCTTTCCTTCGGACTCCATCCTCAAAAGCACCTGTTTTCGCTTTCGGCAGCCTCCGGAGCAAAAAAGACAAACGTCCAGCTTTTGCTGCCACAGCAAAGGTGCCAGCGGGGAAAAGTAATGCTGGTTCTCACTGCCTCCTGGAACCCTTTCAAATGCCACAGACAATTTGGCCCTCTCTGCTTTCCTGCGGACTCCATCCTCAAAAGCACCTGTTTTCGCTTTCGGCAGCCTCCGGAGCAAAAAAGACAAACGTCCAGCTTTTGCTGCCACAACAAAGGTGCCAGCGGGGAAAAGTAATGCTGGTTCTCACTGCCTCCTGGAACCCTTTCAAATGCCACAGACAATTTGGCCCTCTCTGCTTTCCTGCGGACTCCATCCTCAAAAGCACCTGTTTTCGCTTTGGGCAGCCTCCGGAGCAAAAAAGACAAACGTCCAGCTTTTGCTGCCACAGCAAAGGTGCCAGCGGGGAAAAGTAATGCTGGTTCTCACTGCCTCCTGGAACCCTTTCAAATGCCCCAGACAATTTGGCCCTCTCTGCTTTCCTGCGGACTCCATCCTCAAAAGAACCTATTTTTGCTTTGGGCAGCCTCCGGAGCAAAAAAGACAAACGTCCAGCTTTTGCTGCCACAGCAAAGGTGCCAGCGGGGAAAAGTAATGCTGGTTCTCACTGCCTCCTGGAACCCTTTCAAATGCCACAGACAATTTGGCCCTCTCTGCTTTCCTGCGGACTCCATCCTCAAAAGAACCTATTTTCGCTTTCGGCAGCCTCCGGAGCAAAAAAGACAAACGTCCAGCTTTTGCTGCCACAGCAAAGGTGCCAGCGGGGAAAAGTAATGCTGGTTCTCACTGCCTCCTGGAACACTTTCAAATGCCACAGACAATTTGGCCCTCTCTGCTTTCCTGCGGACTCCATCCTCAAAAGAACCTATTTTTGCTTTCGGCGCCCTCCGGAGCAAAAAAGACAAACGTCCAGCTTTTGCTGCCACAGCAAAGGTACCAGCGGGGAAAAGTAATGCTGGTTCTCACTGCCTCCTGGAACCTCTTCAAATGCCACAGACAATTTGGCCCTCTCTGCTTTCCTGCGGACTCCATCCTCAAAAGCAGCTGTTTTCGCTTTCGGCAGCCTCCGGAGCAAAAAAGACAAACGTCCAGCTTTTGCTGCCACAGCAAAGGTGGCAGCGGGGAAAAGTAATGCTGGTTCTCACTGCCTCCTGGAACCCTTTCAAATGCCACAGACAATTTGGCCCTCTCTGCTTTCCTGTGGACTCCATCCTCAAAAGCACCTGTTTTCGCTTTCGGCAGCCTCCGGAGCAAAAAAGACAAACGTCCAGCTTTTGCTGCCACAGCAAAGGTGCCAGCGGGGAAAAGTAATGCTGGTTCTCACTGCCTCCTGGAACCTCTTCAAATGCCTCAGACAATTTGGCCCTCTCTGCTTTCCTGCGGACTCCATCCTCAAAAGCACCTTTTATCGCTTTCGGCAGCCTCCGGAGCAAAAAAGACAAACGTCCAGCTTTTGCTGCCACAGCAAAGGTGCCAGCGGGGAAAAGTAATGCTGGTTCTCACTGCCTCCTGGAACCCTTTCAAATGCCACAGACAATTTGGCCCTCTCTGCTTTCCTGCGGACTCCATCCTTAAAAGCACCTGTTTTCGCTTTCGGCAGCCTCCGGAGCAAAAAAGACAAACGTCCAGCTTTTGCTGCCACAACAAAGGTGCCAGCGGGGAAAAGTAATGCCGGTTCTCACTGCCTCCTGGAACCCTTTCAAATGCCCCAGACAATTTGGCCCTCTCTGCTTTCCTGCGGACTCCATCCTCAAAAGCAGCTGTTTTCGCTTTCGGCAGCCTCCGGAGCAAAAAAGACAAACGTCCAGCTTTTGCTGCCACAGCAAAGGTGCCAGCGGGGAAAAGTAATGCTGGTTCTCACAGCCTCCTGGAACCCTTTCAAATGCCACAGACAATTTGGCCCTCTCTGCTTTCCTGCGGACTCCATCCTCAAAAGAACCTATTTTTGCTTTCGGCGCCCTCCGGAGCAAAAAAGACAAACGTCCAGCTTTTGCTGCCACAGCAAAGGTACCAGCGGGGAAAAGTAATGCTGGTTCTCACTGCCTCCTGGAACCTCTTCAAATGCCACAGACAATTTGGCCCTCTCTGCTTTCCTGCGGACTCCATCCTCAAAAGCACCTGTTTTCGCTTTCGGCAGCCTCCGGAGCAAAAAAGACAAACGTCCAGCTTTTGCTGCCACAGCAAAGGTGCCAGCGGGGAAAAGTAATGCTGGTTCTCACTGCCTCCTGGAACCCTTTCAAATGCCACAGACAATTTGGCCCTCTCTGCTTTCCTGTGGACTCCATCCTCAAAAGCACCTGTTTTCGCTTTCGGCAGCCTCCGGAGCAAAAAAGACAAACGTCCAGCTTTTGCTGCCACAGCAAAGGTGCCAGCGGGGGAAAAGTAATGCTGGTTCTCACTGCCTCCTGGAACCTCTTCAAATGCCTCAGACAATTTGGCCCTCTCTGCTTTCCTGCGGACTCCATCCTCAAAAGCAGCTGTTTTCGCTTTCGGCAACCTCCGGAGCAAAAAAGACAAACGTCCAGCTTTTGCTGCCACAGCAAAGGTGCCAGCGGGGAAAAGTAATGCTGGTTCTCACTGCCTCCTGGAACCCTTTCAAATGCCCCAGACAATTTGGCCCTCTCTGCTTTCCTGCGGACTCCATCCTTAAAAGCACCTGTTTTCGCTTTCGGCAGCCTCCGGAGCAAAAAAGACAAACGTCCAGCTTTTGCTGCCACAACAAAGGTGCCAGCGGGGAAAAGTAATGCTGGTTCTCACTGCCTCCTGGAACCTCTTCAAATGCCTCAGACAATTTGGCCCTCTCTGCTTTCCTGCGGACTCCATCCTCAAAAGCACCTTTTTTCGCTTTCGGCAACCTCCGGAGCAAAAAAGACAAACGTCCAGCTTTTGCTGCCACAGCAAAGGTGCCAGCGGGGAAAAGTAATGCCGGTTCTCACTGCCTCCTGGAACCCTTTCAAATGCCCCAGACAATTTGGCCCTCTCTGCTTTCCTGCGGACTCCATCCTCAAAAGCACCTGTTTTCGCTTTCGGCAGCCTCCGGAGCAAAAAAGACAAACGTCCAGCTTTTGCTGCCACAGCAAAGGTGCCAGCGGGGAAAAGTAATGCTGGTTCTCACTGCCTCCTGGAACCCTTTCAAACGCCACAGACAATTTGGCCCTCTCTGCTTTCCTGCGGACTCCATCCTCAAAAGAACCTATTTTTGCTTTCGGCGCCCTCCGGAGCAAAAAAGACAAACGTCCAGCTTTTGCTGCCACAGCAAAGGTGCCAGCGGGGAAAAGTAATGCTGGTTCTCACTGCCTCCTGGAACCCTTTCAAATGCCACAGACAATTTGGCCCTCTCTGCTTTCCTGCGGACTCCATCCTCAAAAGCAACTGTTTTCGCTTTCGGCAGCCTCCGGAGCAAAAAAGACAAACGTCCAGCTTTTGCTGCCACAGCAAAGGTGCCAGCGGGGAAAAGTAATGCTGGTTCTCACTGCCTCCTGGAACCTCTTCAAATGCCACAGACAATTTGGCCCTCTCTGCTTTCCTGCGGACTCCATCCTCAAAAGCAGCTGTTTTCGCTTTCGGCAGCCTCCGGAGCAAAAAAGACAAACGTCCAGCTTTTGCTGCCACAGCAAAGGTGGCAGCGGGGAAAAGTAATGCTGGTTCTCACTGCCTCCTGGAACCCTTTCAAATGCCACAGACAATTTGGCCCTCTCTGCTTTCCTGCGGACTCCATCCTCAAAAGAACCTATTTTTGCTTTCGGCGCCCTCCGGAGCAAAAAAGACAAACGTCCAGCTTTTGCTGCCACAGCAAAGGTGCCAGCGGGGAAAAGTAATGCTGGTTCTCACTGCCTCCTGGAACCCTTTCAATTGCCACAGACAATTTGGCCCTCTCTGCTTTCCTGCGGACTCCATCCTCAAAAGCAGCTGTTTTCGCTTTCGGCAGCCTCCGGAGCAAAAAAGACAAACGTCCAGCTTTTGCTGCCACAGCAAAGGTGCCAGCGGGGAAAAGTAATGCTGGTTCTCACTGCCTCCTGGAACCCTTTCAAATGCCACAGACAATTTGGCCCTCTCTGCTTTCCTTCGGACTCCATCCTCAAAAGCACCTGTTTTCGCTTTCGGCAGCCTCCGGAGCAAAAAAGACAAACGTCCAGCTTTTGCTGCCACAGCAAAGGTGCCAGCGGGGAAAAGTAATGCTGGTTCTCACTGCCTCCTGGAACCCTTTCAAATGCCACAGACAATTTGGCCCTCTCTGCTTTCCTGCGGACTCCATCCTCAAAAGCACCTGTTTTCGCTTTCGGCAGCCTCCGGAGCAAAAAAGACAAACGTCCAGCTTTTGCTGCCACAGCAAAGGTGGCAGCGGGGAAAAGTAATGCTGGTTCTCACTGCCTCCTGGAACCCTTTCAAATGCCACAGACAATTTGGCCCTCTCTGCTTTGCTGCGGACTCCATCCTCAAAAGCACCTGTTTTCGCTTTGGGCAGCCTCCGGAGCAAAAAAGACAAACGTCTAGCTTTTGCTGCCACAGCAAAGGTGCCAGCAGGGAAAAGTAATGCTGGTTCTCACTGCGTCCTGGAACCCTTTCAAATGCCACAGACAATTTGGCCCTCTCTGCTTTGCTGCGGACTCCATCCTCAAAAGCACCTGTTTTCGCTTTGGGCAGCCTCCGGAGCAAAAAAGACAAACGTCCAGCTTTTGCTGCCACAGCAAAGGTGCCAGCGGGGAAAAGTAATGCTGGTTCTCACTGCCTCCTGGAACCCTTTCAAATGCCACAGACAATTTGGCCCTCTCTGCTTTCCTGCGGACTCCATCCTCAAAAGAACCTATTTTCGCTTTCGGCAGCCTCCGGAGCAAAAAAGACAAACGTCCAGCTTTTGCTGCCACAGCAAAGGTGCCAGCGGGGAAAAGTAATGCTGGTTCTCACTGCCTCCTGGAACACTTTCAAATGCCACAGACAATTTGGCCCTCTCTGCTTTCCTGCGGACTCCATCCTCAAAAGAACCTATTTTTGCTTTCGGCGCCCTCCGGAGCAAAAAAGACAAACGTCCAGCTTTTGCTGCCACAGCAAAGGTACCAGCGGGGAAAAGTAATGCTGGTTCTCACTGCCTCCTGGAACCTCTTCAAATGCCACAGACAATTTGGCCCTCTCTGCTTTCCTGCGGACTCCATCCTCAAAAGCAGCTGTTTTCGCTTTCGGCAGCCTCCGGAGCAAAAAAGACAAACGTCCAGCTTTTGCTGCCACAGCAAAGGTGGCAGCGGGGAAAAGTAATGCTGGTTCTCACTGCCTCCTGGAACCCTTTCAAATGCCACAGACAATTTGGCCCTCTCTGCTTTCCTTCGGACTCCATCCTCAAAAGCACCTGTTTTCGCTTTCGGCAGCCTCCGGAGCAAAAAAGACAAACGTCCAGCTTTTGCTGCCACAGCAAAGGTGCCAGCGGGGAAAAGTAATGCTGGTTCTCACTGCCTCCTGGAACCCTTTCAAATGCCACAGACAATTTGGCCCTCTCTGCTTTCCTGCGGACTCCATCCTCAAAAGCACCTGTTTTCGCTTTCGGCAGCCTCCGGAGCAAAAAAGACAAACGTCCAGCTTTTGCTGCCACAACAAAGGTGCCAGCGGGGAAAAGTAATGCTGGTTCTCACTGCCTCCTGGAACCCTTTCAAATGCCACAGACAATTTGGCCCTCTCTGCTTTCCTGCGGACTCCATCCTCAAAAGCACCTGTTTTCGCTTTCGGCAGCCTCCGGAGCAAAAAAGACAAACGTCCAGCTTTTGCTGCCACAGCAAAGGTGCCAGCGGGGAAAAGTAATGCTGGTTCTCACTGCCTCCTGGAACCCTTTCAAATGCCCCAGACAATTTGGCCCTCTCTGCTTTGCTGCGGACTCCATCCTCAAAAGCACCTGTTTTCGCTTTGGGCAGCCTCCGGAGCAAAAAAGACAAACGTCCAGCTTTTGCTGCCACAGCAAAGGTGCCAGCGGGGAAAAGTAATGCTGGTTCTCACTGCCTCCTGGAACCCTTTCAAATGCCACAGACAATTTGGCCCTCTCTGCTTTCCTGCGGACTCCATCCTCAAAAGAACCTATTTTCGCTTTCGGCAGCCTCCGGAGCAAAAAAGACAAACGTCCAGCTTTTGCTGCCACAGCAAAGGTGCCAGCGGGGAAAAGTAATGCTGGTTCTCACTGCCTCCTGGAACACTTTCAAATGCCACAGACAATTTGGCCCTCTCTGCTTTCCTGCGGACTCCATCCTCAAAAGAACCTATTTTTGCTTTCGGCGCCCTCCGGAGCAAAAAAGACAAACGTCCAGCTTTTGCTGCCACAGCAAAGGTACCAGCGGGGAAAAGTAATGCTGGTTCTCACTGCCTCCTGGAACCTCTTCAAATGCCACAGACAATTTGGCCCTCTCTGCTTTCCTGCGGACTCCATCCTCAAAAGCAGCTGTTTTCGCTTTCGGCAGCCTCCGGAGCAAAAAAGACAAACGTCCAGCTTTTGCTGCCACAGCAAAGGTGGCAGCGGGGAAAAGTAATGCTGGTTCTCACTGCCTCCTGGAACCCTTTCAAATGCCACAGACAATTTGGCCCTCTCTGCTTTCCTGTGGACTCCATCCTCAAAAGCACCTGTTTTCGCTTTCGGCAGCCTCCGGAGCAAAAAAGACAAACGTCCAGCTTTTGCTGCCACAGCAAAGGTGCCAGCGGGGAAAAGTAATGCTGGTTCTCACTGCCTCCTGGAACCTCTTCAAATGCCTCAGACAATTTGGCCCTCTCTGCTTTCCTGCGGACTCCATCCTCAAAAGCACCTTTTATCGCTTTCGGCAGCCTCCGGAGCAAAAAAGACAAACGTCCAGCTTTTGCTGCCACAGCAAAGGTGCCAGCGGGGAAAAGTAATGCTGGTTCTCACTGCCTCCTGGAACCCTTTCAAATGCCACAGACAATTTGGCCCTCTCTGCTTTCCTGCGGACTCCATCCTTAAAAGCACCTGTTTTCGCTTTCGGCAGCCTCCGGAGCAAAAAAGACAAACGTCCAGCTTTTGCTGCCACAACAAAGGTGCCAGCGGGGAAAAGTAATGCCGGTTCTCACTGCCTCCTGGAACCCTTTCAAATGCCCCAGACAATTTGGCCCTCTCTGCTTTCCTGCGGACTCCATCCTCAAAAGCAGCTGTTTTCGCTTTCGGCAGCCTCCGGAGCAAAAAAGACAAACGTCCAGCTTTTGCTGCCACAGCAAAGGTGCCAGCGGGGAAAAGTAATGCTGGTTCTCACAGCCTCCTGGAACCCTTTCAAATGCCACAGACAATTTGGCCCTCTCTGCTTTCCTGCGGACTCCATCCTCAAAAGAACCTATTTTTGCTTTCGGCGCCCTCCGGAGCAAAAAAGACAAACGTCCAGCTTTTGCTGCCACAGCAAAGGTACCAGCGGGGAAAAGTAATGCTGGTTCTCACTGCCTCCTGGAACCTCTTCAAATGCCACAGACAATTTGGCCCTCTCTGCTTTCCTGCGGACTCCATCCTCAAAAGCACCTGTTTTCGCTTTCGGCAGCCTCCGGAGCAAAAAAGACAAACGTCCAGCTTTTGCTGCCACAGCAAAGGTGCCAGCGGGGAAAAGTAATGCTGGTTCTCACTGCCTCCTGGAACCCTTTCAAATGCCACAGACAATTTGGCCCTCTCTGCTTTCCTGTGGACTCCATCCTCAAAAGCACCTGTTTTCGCTTTCGGCAGCCTCCGGAGCAAAAAAGACAAACGTCCAGCTTTTGCTGCCACAGCAAAGGTGCCAGCGGGGAAAAGTAATGCTGGTTCTCACTGCCTCCTGGAACCTCTTCAAATGCCTCAGACAATTTGGCCCTCTCTGCTTTCCTGCGGACTCCATCCTCAAAAGCAGCTGTTTTCGCTTTCGGCAACCTCCGGAGCAAAAAAGACAAACGTCCAGCTTTTGCTGCCACAGCAAAGGTGCCAGCGGGGAAAAGTAATGCTGGTTCTCACTGCCTCCTGGAACCCTTTCAAATGCCCCAGACAATTTGGCCCTCTCTGCTTTCCTGCGGACTCCATCCTTAAAAGCACCTGTTTTCGCTTTCGGCAGCCTCCGGAGCAAAAAAGACAAACGTCCAGCTTTTGCTGCCACAACAAAGGTGCCAGCGGGGAAAAGTAATGCTGGTTCTCACTGCCTCCTGGAACCTCTTCAAATGCCTCAGACAATTTGGCCCTCTCTGCTTTCCTGCGGACTCCATCCTCAAAAGCACCTTTTTTCGCTTTCGGCAACCTCCGGAGCAAAAAAGACAAACGTCCAGCTTTTGCTGCCACAGCAAAGGTGCCAGCGGGGAAAAGTAATGCCGGTTCTCACTGCCTCCTGGAACCCTTTCAAATGCCCCAGACAATTTGGCCCTCTCTGCTTTCCTGCGGACTCCATCCTCAAAAGCACCTGTTTTCGCTTTCGGCAGCCTCCGGAGCAAAAAAGACAAACGTCCAGCTTTTGCTGCCACAGCAAAGGTGCCAGCGGGCAAAAGTAATGCTGGTTCTCACAGCCTCCTGGAACCCTTTCAAATGCCACAGACAATTTGGCCCTCTCTGCTTTCCTGCGGACTCCATCCTCAAAAGAACCTATTTTCGCTTTCGGCGCCCTCCGGAGCAAAAAAGACAAACGTCCAGCTTTTGCTGCCACAGCAAAGGTGCCAGCGGGGAAAAGTTATGCTGGTTCTCACTGCCTCCTGGAACCCTTTCAAATGCCACAGACAATTTGGCCCTCTCTGCTTTCCTGCGGACTCCATCCTCAAAAGCACCTGTTTTCGCTTTCGGCAGCCTCCGGAGCAAAAAAGACAAACGTCCAGCTTTTGCTGCCACAGCAAAGGTGCCAGCGGGGAAAAGTAATGCTGGTTCTCACTGCCTCCTGGAACCCTTTCAAATGCCCCAGACAATTTGGCCCTCTCTGCTTTCCTGCGGACTCCATCCTCAAAAGCACCTGTTTTCGCTTTCGGCAACCTCCGGAGCAAAAAAGACAAACGTCCAGCTTTTGCTGCCACAGCAAACGTGCCAGCAGGGAAAAGTAATGCTGGTTCTCACTGCCTCTTGGAACTCCTTCAAATGCCCCAGACAATTTGGCCCTCTCTGCTTTGCTGCGGACTCCATCCTCAAAAGCACCTGTTTTCGCTTTCGGCAGCCTCCGGAGCAAAAAAGACAAACGTCCAGCTTTTGCTGCCACAGCAAAGGTGCCAGCGGGGAAAAGTAATGCTGGTTCTCACTGCCTCCTGGAACCCTTTCAAATGCCACAGACAATTTGGCCCTCTCTGCTTTCCTGCGGACTCCATCCTCAAAAGCACCTGTTTTCGCTTTCGGCAGCCTCCGGAGCAAAAAAGACAAACGTCCAGCTTTTGCTGCCACAGCAAAGGTGCCAGCGGGGAAAAGTAATGCTGGTTCTCACTGCCTCCTGGAACCCTTTCAAATGCCACAGACAATTTGGCCCTCTCTGCTTTCCTGCGGACTCCATCCTCAAAAGAACCTATTTTTGCTTTCGGCGCCCTCCGGAGCAAAAAAGACAAACGTCCAGCTTTTGCTGCAACAGCAAAGGTGCCAGCGGGGAAAAGTAATGCTGGTTCTCACTGCCTCCTGGAACCCTTTCAAATGCCACAGACAATTTGGCCCTCTCTGCTTTCCTGCGGACTCCATCCTCAGAAGAACCTATTTTTGCTTTCGGCAGCCTCCGGAGCAAAAAAGACAAACGTCCAGCTTTTGCTGCCACAGCAAAGGTGCCAGCGGGGAAAAGTAATGCTGGTTCTCACTGCCTCCTGGAACCCTTTCAAATGCCACAGACAATTTGGCCCTCTCTGCTTTCCTGCGGACTCCATCCTCAAAAGCAGCTGTTTTCGCTTTCGGCAGCCTCCGGAGCAAAAAAGACAAACGTCCAGCTTTTGCTGCCACAGCAAAGGTGCCAGCGGGGAAAAGTAATGCTGGTTCTCACTGCCTCCTGGAACCCTTTCAAATGCCACAGACAATTTGGCCCTCTCTGCTTTCCTGCGGACTCCATCCTCAAAAGCAGCTGTTTTCGCTTTCGGCAGCCTCCGGAGCAAAAAAGACAAACGTCCAGCTTTTGCTGCCACAGCAAAGGTGCCAGCGGGGAAAAGTAATGCTGGTTCTCACTGCCTCCTGGAACCCTTTCAAATGCCACAGACAATTTGGCCCTCTCTGCTTTCCTGCGGACTCCATCCTCAAAAGAACCTATTTTTGCTTTCGGCGCCCTCCGGAGCAAAAAAGACAAACGTCCAGCTTTTGCTGCCACAGCAAAGGTACCAGCGGGGAAAAGTAATGCTGGTTCTCACTGCCTCCTGGAACCTCTTCAAATGCCACAGACAATTTGGCCCTCTCTGCTTTCCTGCGGACTCCATCCTCAAAAGCAGCTGTTTTCGCTTTCGGCAGCCTCCGGAGCAAAAAAGACAAACGTCCAGCTTTTGCTGCCACAGCAAAGGTGCCAGCGGGGAAAAGTAATGCTGGTTCTCACTGCCTCCTGGAACCCTTTCAAATGCCACAGACAATTTGGCCCTCTCTGCTTTCCTGCGGACTCCATCCTCAAAAGCACCTGTTTATGCTTTCGGCAGCCTCCGGAGCAAAAAAGACAAACGTCCAGCTTTTGCTGCCACAGCAAAGGTGGCAGCGGGGAAAAGTAATGCTGGTTCTCACTGCCTCCTGGAACCCTTTCAAATGCCACAGACAATTTGGCCCTCTCTGCTTTCCTGCGGACTCCATCCTCAAAAGCACCTGTTTTCGCTTTCGGCAGCCTCCGGAGCAAAAAAGACAAACGTCCAGCTTTTGCTGCCACAGCAAAGGTGCCAGCGGGGAAAAGTAATGCTGGTTCTCACTGCCTCCTGGAACCCTTTCAAATGCCACAGACAATTTGGCCCTCTCTGCTTTCCTGCGGACTCCATCCTCAAAAGCAGCTGTTTTCGCTTTCGGCAGCCTCCGGAGCAAAAAAGACAAACGTCCAGCTTTTGCTGCCACAGCAAAGGTGCCAGCGGGGAAAAGTAATGCTGGTTCTCACTGCCTCCTGGAACTCCTTCAAATGCCCCAGACAATTTGGCCCTCTCTGCTTTCCTGCGGACTCCATCCTCAAAAGCAGCTGTTTTCGCTTTCGGCAGCCTCCGGAGCAAAAAAGACAAACGTCCAGCTTTTGCTGCCACAGCAAAGGTGCCAGCGGGGAAAAGTAATGCTGGTTCTCACTGCCTCCTGGAACCCTTTCAAATGCCACAGACAATTTGGCCCTCTCTGCTTTGCTGCGGACTCCATCCTCAAAAGAACCTATTTTTGCTTTCGGCGCCCTCGGGAGCAAAAAAGACAAACGTCCAGCTTTTGCTGCCACAGCAAAGGTGCCAGCGGGGAAAAGTAATGCTGGTTCTCACTGCCTCCTGGAACCCTTTCAAATGCCACAGACAATTTGGCCCTCTCTGCTTTCCTGCGGACTCCATCCTCAAAAGAACCTATTTTCGCTTTCGGCAGCCTCCGGAGCAAAAAAGACAAACGTCCAGCTTTTGCTGCCACAGCAAAGGTGCCAGCGGGGAAAAGTAATGCTCGTTCTCACTGCCTCCTGGAACCCTTTCAAATGCCACAGACAATTTGGCCCTCTCTGCTTTCCTGCGGACTCCATCCTTAAAAGAACCTATTTTTGCTTTCGGCGCCCTCCGGAGCAAAAAAGACAAACGTCCAGCTTTTGCTGCCACAGCAAAGGTACCAGCGGGGAAAAGTAATGCTGGTTCTCACTGCCTCCTGGAACCTCTTCAAATGCCACAGACAATTTGGCCCTCTCTGCTTTCCTGCGGACTCCATCCTCAAAAGAACCTATTTTCGCTTTCGGCGCCCTCCGGAGCAAAAAAGACAAACGTCCAGCTTTTGCTGCCACAGCAAAGGTGCCAGCGGGGAAAAGTAATGCTGGT
This sequence comes from Vanellus vanellus, assembly GCF_965231255.1. Classification (NCBI taxonomy): domain Eukaryota; kingdom Metazoa; phylum Chordata; class Aves; order Charadriiformes; family Charadriidae; genus Vanellus; species Vanellus vanellus. The sequence goes on from NW_028127800.1 coordinate 24,486, forward strand.
TCTCACTGCCTCCTGGAACCCTTTCAAATGCCACAGACAATTTGGCCCTCTCTGCTTTCCTGCGGACTCCATCCTCAAAAGCAGCTGTTTTCGCTTTCGGCAGCCTCCGGAGCAAAAAAGACAAACGTCCAGCTTTTGCTGCCACAGCAAAGGTGCCAGCGGGGAAAAGTAATTCTGGTTCTCACTGCCTCCTGGAACCCTTTCAAATGCCACAGACAATTTGGCCCTCTCTGCTTTCCTGCGGACTCCATCCTCAAAAGCAGCTGTTTTCGCTTTCGGCAGCCTCCGGAGCAAAAAAGACAAACGTCCAGCTTTTGCTGCCACAGCAAAGGTGGCAGCGGGGAAAAGTAATGCTGGTTCTCACTGCCTCCTGGAACCCTTTCAAATGCCACAGACAATTTGGCCCTCTCTGCTTTCCTGCGGACTCCATCCTCAAAAGAACCTATTTTTGCTTTCGGCGCCCTCCGGAGCAAAAAAGACAAACGTCCAGCTTTTGCTGCCACAGCAAAGGTACCAGCGGGGAAAAGTAATGCTGGTTCTCACTGCCTCCTGGAACCTCTTCAAATGCCACAGACAATTTGGCCCTCTCTGCTTTCCTGCGGACTCCATCCTCAAAAGCAGCTGTTTTCGCTTTCGGCAGCCTCCGGAGCAAAAAAGACAAACGTCCAGCTTTTGCTGCCACAGCAAAGGTGCCAGCGGGGAAAAGTAATGCTGGTTCTCACTGCCTCCTGGAACCCTTTCAAATGCCACAGACAATTTGGCCCTCTCTGCTTTCCTGCGGACTCCATCCTCAAAAGCACCTGTTTATGCTTTCGGCAGCCTCCGGAGCAAAAAAGACAAACGTCCAGCTTTTGCTGCCACAGCAAAGGTGGCAGCGGGGAAAAGTAATGCTGGTTCTCACTGCCTCCTGGAACCCTTTCAAATGCCACAGACAATTTGGCCCTCTCTGCTTTCCTGCGGACTCCATCCTCAAAAGCACCTGTTTTCGCTTTCGGCAGCCTCCGGAGCAAAAAAGACAAACGTCCAGCTTTTGCTGCCACAGCAAAGGTGCCAGCGGGGAAAAGTAATGCTGGTTCTCACTGCCTCCTGGAACCCTTTCAAATGCCACAGACAATTTGGCCCTCTCTGCTTTCCTGCGGACTCCATCCTCAAAAGCAGCTGTTTTCGCTTTCGGCAGCCTCCGGAGCAAAAAAGACAAACGTCCAGCTTTTGCTGCCACAGCAAAGGTGCCAGCGGGGAAAAGTAATGCTGGTTCTCACTGCCTCCTGGAACCCTTTCAAATGCCACAGACAATTTGGCCCTCTCTGCTTTCCTGCGGACTCCATCCTCAAAAGCACCTGTTTTCGCTTTCGGCAGCCTCCGGAGCAAAAAAGACAAACGTCCAGCTTTTGCTGCCACAGCAAAGGTGCCAGCGGGGAAAAGTAATGCTGGTTCTCACTGCCTCCTGGAACCCTTTCAAATGCCACAGACAATTTGGCCCTCTCTGCTTTGCTGCGGACTCCATCCTCAAAAGCACCTGTTTTCGCTTTGGGCAGCCTCCGGAGCAAAAAAGACAAACGTCCAGCTTTTGCTGCCACAGCAAAGGTGCCAGCGGGGAAAAGTAATGCTGGTTCTCACTGCCTCCTGGAACCCTTTCAAATGCCACAGACAATTTGGCCCTCTCTGCTTTCCTGCGGACTCCATCCTCAAAAGAACCTATTTTCGCTTTCGGCAGCCTCCGGAGCAAAAAAGACAAACGTCCAGCTTTTGCTGCCACAGCAAAGGTGCCAGCGGGGAAAAGTAATGCTCGTTCTCACTGCCTCCTGGAACCCTTTCAAATGCCACAGACAATTTGGCCCTCTCTGCTTTCCTGCGGACTCCATCCTCAAAAGAACCTATTTTTGCTTTCGGCGCCCTCCGGAGCAAAAAAGACAAACGTCCAGCTTTTGCTGCCACAGCAAAGGTACCAGCGGGGAAAAGTAATGCTGGTTCTCACTGCCTCCTGGAACCTCTTCAAATGCCACAGACAATTTGGCCCTCTCTGCTTTCCTGCGGACTCCATCCTCAAAAGAACCTATTTTCGCTTTCGGCGCCCTCCGGAGCAAAAAAGACAAACGTCCAGCTTTTGCTGCCACAGCAAAGGTGCCAGCGGGGAAAAGTTATGCTGGTTCTCACTGCCTCCTGGAACCCTTTCAAATGCCACAGACAATTTGGCCCTCTCTGCTTTCCTGCGGACTCCATCCTCAAAAGCAGCTGTTTTCGCGTTCGGCAGCCTCCGGAGCAAAAAAGACAAACGTCCAGCTTTTGCTGCCACAGCAAAGGTGCCAGCGGGGAAAAGTAATGCTGGTTCTCACTGCCTCCTGGAACCCTTTCAAATGCCACAGACAATTTGGCCCTCTCTGCTTTGCTGCGGACTCTATCCTCAAAAGCAGCTGTTTTCGCTTTCGGCAGCCTCCGGAGCAAAAAAGACAAACGTCCAGCTTTTGCTGCCACAGCAAAGGTGCCAGCGGGGAAAAGTAATGCTAGTTCTCACTGCCTCCTGGAACCCTTTCAAATGCCCCAGACAATTTCGCCCTCTCTGCTTTCCTGCGGACTCCATCCTCAAAAGCACCTGTTTTCGCTTTCGTCAGCCTCTGGAGCAAAAAAGACAAACGTCCAGCTTTTGCTGCCACAGCAAAGGTACCAGCGGGGAAAAGTAATGCTGGTTCTCACTGCCTCCTGGAACTCCTTCAAATGCCCCAGACAATTTGGCCCTCTCTGCTTTCCTGCGGACTCCATCCTCAAAAGCAGCTGTTTTCGCTTTCGGCAGCCTCCGGAGCAAAAAAGACAAACGTCCAGCTTTTGCTGCCACAGCAAAGGTGCCAGCGGGGAAAAGTAATGCTGGTTCTCACTGCCTCCTGGAACCCTTTCAAATGCCACAGACAATTTGGCCCTCTCTGCTTTGCTGCGGACTCCATCCTCAAAAGAACCTATTTTTGCTTTCGGCGCCCTCGGGACCAAAAAGACAAACGTCCAGCTTTTGCTGCCACAGCAAAGGTGCCAGCGGGGAAAAGTAATGCTGGTTCTCACTGCCTCCTGGAACCCTTTCAAATGCCACAGACAATTTGGCCCTCTCTGCTTTCCTGCGGACTCCATCCTCAAAAGAACCTATTTTCGCTTTCGGCAGCCTCCGGAGCAAAAAAGACAAACGTCCAGCTTTTGCTGCCACAGCAAAGGTGCCAGCGGGGAAAAGTAATGCTCGTTCTCACTGCCTCCTGGAACCCTTTCAAATGCCACAGACAATTTGGCCCTCTCTGCTTTCCTGCGGACTCCATCCTTAAAAGAACCTATTTTTGCTTTCGGCGCCCTCCGGAGCAAAAAAGACAAACGTCCAGCTTTTGCTGCCACAGCAAAGGTACCAGCGGGGAAAAGTAATGCTGGTTCTCACTGCCTCCTGGAACCTCTTCAAATGCCACAGACAATTTGGCCCTCTCTGCTTTCCTGCGGACTCCATCCTCAAAAGAACCTATTTTCGCTTTCGGCGCCCTCCGGAGCAAAAAAGACAAACGTCCAGCTTTTGCTGCCACAGCAAAGGTGCCAGCGGGGAAAAGTAATGCTGGTTCTCACTGCCTCCTGGAACCCTTTCAAATGCCACAGACAATTTGGCCCTCTCTGCTTTCCTGCGGACTCCATCCTCAAAAGCAGCTGTTTTCGCTTTCGGCAGCCTCCGGAGCAAAAAAGACAAACGTCCAGCTTTTGCTGCCACAGCAAAGGTGCCAGCGGGGAAAAGTAATTCTGGTTCTCACTGCCTCCTGGAACCCTTTCAAATGCCACAGACAATTTGGCCCTCTCTGCTTTCCTGCGGACTCCATCCTCAAAAGCAGCTGTTTTCGCTTTCGGCAGCCTCCGGAGCAAAAAAGACAAACGTCCAGCTTTTGCTGCCACAGCAAAGGTGCCAGCGGGGAAAAGTAATGCTGGTTCTCACTGCCTCCTGGAACCCTTTCAAATGCCACAGACAATTTGGCCCTCTCTGCTTTCCTGCGGACTCCATCCTCAAAAGAACCTATTTTTGCTTTCGGCGCCCTCCGGAGCAAAAAAGACAAACGTCCAGCTTTTGCTGCCACAGCAAAGGTGGCAGCGGGGAAAAGTAATGCTGGTTCTCACTGCCTCCTGGAACCTCTTCAAATGCCACAGACAATTTGGCCCTCTCTGCTTTCCTGCGGACTCCATCCTCAAAAGCAGCTGTTTTCGCTTTCGGCAGCCTCCGGAGCAAAAAAGACAAACGTCCAGCTTTTGCTGCCACAGCAAAGGTGCCAGCGGGGAAAAGTAATGCTGGTTCTCACTGCCTCCTGGAACCCTTTCAAATGCCACAGACAATTTGGCCCTCTCTGCTTTCCTGCGGACTCCATCCTCAAAAGCACCTGTTTATGCTTTCGGCAGCCTCCGGAGCAAAAAAGACAAACGTCCAGCTTTTGCTGCCACAGCAAAGGTGGCAGCGGGGAAAAGTAATGCTGGTTCTCACTGCCTCCTGGAACCCTTTCAAATGCCACAGACAATTTGGCCCTCTCTGCTTTCCTGCGGACTCCATCCTCAAAAGCACCTGTTTTCGCTTTCGGCAGCCTCCGGAGCAAAAAAGACAAACGTCCAGCTTTTGCTGCCACAGCAAAGGTGCCAGCGGGGAAAAGTAATGCTGGTTCTCACTGCCTCCTGGAACCCTTTCAAATGCCACAGACAATTTGGCCCTCTCTGCTTTCCTGCGGACTCCATCCTCAAAAGCAGCTGTTTTCGCTTTCGGCAGCCTCCGGAGCAAAAAAGACAAACGTCCAGCTTTTGCTGCCACAGCAAAGGTGCCAGCGGGGAAAAGTAATGCTGGTTCTCACTGCCTCCTGGAACCCTTTCAAATGCCACAGACAATTTGGCCCTCTCTGCTTTCCTGCGGACTCCATCCTCAAAAGCACCTGTTTTCGCTTTCGGCAGCCTCCGGAGCAAAAAAGACAAACGTCCAGCTTTTGCTGCCACAGCAAAGGTGCCAGCGGGGAAAAGTAATGCTGGTTCTCACTGCCTCCTGGAACCCTTTCAAATGCCACAGACAATTTGGCCCTCTCTGCTTTGCTGCGGACTCCATCCTCAAAAGCACCTGTTTTCGCTTTGGGCAGCCTCCGGAGCAAAAAAGACAAACGTCCAGCTTTTGCTGCCACAGCAAAGGTGCCAGCGGGGAAAAGTAATGCTGGTTCTCACTGCCTCCTGGAACCCTTTCAAATGCCACAGACAATTTGGCCCTCTCTGCTTTCCTGCGGACTCCATCCTCAAAAGAACCTATTTTCGCTTTCGGCAGCCTCCGGAGCAAAAAAGACAAACGTCCAGCTTTTGCTGCCACAGCAAAGGTGCCAGCGGGGAAAAGTAATGCTCGTTCTCACTGCCTCCTGGAACCCTTTCAAATGCCACAGACAATTTGGCCCTCTCTGCTTTCCTGCGGACTCCATCCTCAAAAGAACCTATTTTTGCTTTCGGCGCCCTCCGGAGCAAAAAAGACAAACGTCCAGCTTTTGCTGCCACAGCAAAGGTGCCAGCGGGGAAAAGTAATGCTGGTTCTCACTGCCTCCTGGAACCCTTTCAAATGCCACAGACAATTTGGCCCTCTCTGCTTTGCTGCGGACTCCATCCTCAAAAGAACCTATTTTTGCTTTCGGCGCCCTCGGGAGCAAAAAAGACAAACGTCCAGCTTTTGCTGCCACAGCAAAGGTGCCAGCGGGGAAAAGTAATGCTGGTTCTCACTGCCTCCTGGAACCCTTTCAAATGCCACAGACAATTTGGCCCTCTCTGCTTTCCTGCGGACTCCATCCTCAAAAGAACCTATTTTCGCTTTCGGCAGCCTCCGGAGCAAAAAAGACAAACGTCCAGCTTTTGCTGCCACAGCAAAGGTGCCAGCGGGGAAAAGTAATGCTCGTTCTCACTGCCTCCTGGAACCCTTTCAAATGCCACAGACAATTTGGCCCTCTCTGCTTTCCTGCGGACTCCATCCTTAAAAGAACCTATTTTTGCTTTCGGCGCCCTCCGGAGCAAAAAAGACAAACGTCCAGCTTTTGCTGCCACAGCAAAGGTACCAGCGGGGAAAAGTAATGCTGGTTCTCACTGCCTCCTGGAACCTCTTCAAATGCCACAGACAATTTGGCCCTCTCTGCTTTCCTGCGGACTCCATCCTCAAAAGAACCTATTTTCGCTTTCGGCGCCCTCCGGAGCAAAAAAGACAAACGTCCAGCTTTTGCTGCCACAGCAAAGGTGCCAGCGGGGAAAAGTAATGCTGGTTCTCACTGCCTCCTGGAACCCTTTCAAATGCCACAGACAATTTGGCCCTCTCTGCTTTCCTGCGGACTCCATCCTCAAAAGCAGCTGTTTTCGCTTTCGGCAGCCTCCGGAGCAAAAAAGACAAACGTCCAGCTTTTGCTGCCACAGCAAAGGTGCCAGCGGGGAAAAGTAATTCTGGTTCTCACTGCCTCCTGGAACCCTTTCAAATGCCACAGACAATTTGGCCCTCTCTGCTTTCCTGCGGACTCCATCCTCAAAAGCAGCTGTTTTCGCTTTCGGCAGCCTCCGGAGCAAAAAAGACAAACGTCCAGCTTTTGCTGCCACAGCAAAGGTGCCAGCGGGGAAAAGTAATGCTGGTTCTCACTGCCTCCTGGAACCCTTTCAAATGCCACAGACAATTTGGCCCTCTCTGCTTTCCTGCGGACTCCATCCTCAAAAGAACCTATTTTTGCTTTCGGCGCCCTCCGGAGCAAAAAAGACAAACGTCCAGCTTTTGCTGCCACAGCAAAGGTACCAGCGGGGAAAAGTAATGCTGGTTCTCACTGCCTCCTGGAACCTCTTCAAATGCCACAGACAATTTGGCCCTCTCTGCTTTCCTGCGGACTCCATCCTCAAAAGCAGCTGTTTTCGCTTTCGGCAGCCTCCGGAGCAAAAAAGACAAACGTCCAGCTTTTGCTGCCACAGCAAAGGTGCCAGCGGGGAAAAGTAATGCTGGTTCTCACTGCCTCCTGGAACCCTTTCAAATGCCACAGACAATTTGGCCCTCTCTGCTTTCCTGCGGACTCCATCCTCAAAAGCACCTGTTTATGCTTTCGGCAGCCTCCGGAGCAAAAAAGACAAACGTCCAGCTTTTGCTGCCACAGCAAAGGTGGCAGCGGGGAAAAGTAATGCTGGTTCTCACTGCCTCCTGGAACCCTTTCAAATGCCACAGACAATTTGGCCCTCTCTGCTTTCCTGCGGACTCCATCCTCAAAAGCACCTGTTTTCGCTTTCGGCAGCCTCCGGAGCAAAAAAGACAAACGTCCAGCTTTTGCTGCCACAGCAAAGGTGCCAGCGGGGAAAAGTAATGCTGGTTCTCACTGCCTCCTGGAACCCTTTCAAATGCCACAGACAATTTGGCCCTCTCTGCTTTCCTGCGGACTCCATCCTCAAAAGCAGCTGTTTTCGCTTTCGGCAGCCTCCGGAGCAAAAAAGACAAACGTCCAGCTTTTGCTGCCACAGCAAAGGTGGCAGCGGGGAAAAGTAATGCTGGTTCTCACTGCCTCCTGGAACCCTTTCAAATGCCACAGACAATTTGGCCCTCTCTGCTTTCCTGCGGACTCCATCCTCAAAAGCACCTGTTTTCGCTTTCGGCAGCCTCCGGAGCAAAAAAGACAAACGTCCAGCTTTTGCTGCCACAGCAAAGGTGCCAGCGGGGAAAAGTAATGCTGGTTCTCACTGCCTCCTGGAACCCTTTCAAATGCCACAGACAATTTGGCCCTCTCTGCTTTGCTGCGGACTCCATCCTCAAAAGCACCTGTTTTCGCTTTGGGCAGCCTCCGGAGCAAAAAAGACAAACGTCCAGCTTTTGCTGCCACAGCAAAGGTGCCAGCGGGGAAAAGTAATGCTGGTTCTCACTGCCTCCTGGAACCCTTTCAAATGCCACAGACAATTTGGCCCTCTCTGCTTTCCTGCGGACTCCATCCTCAAAAGAACCTATTTTCGCTTTCGGCAGCCTCCGGAGCAAAAAAGACAAACGTCCAGCTTTTGCTGCCACAGCAAAGGTGCCAGCGGGGAAAAGTAATGCTCGTTCTCACTGCCTCCTGGAACCCTTTCAAATGCCACAGACAATTTGGCCCTCTCTGCTTTCCTGCGGACTCCATCCTCAAAAGAACCTATTTTTGCTTTCGGCGCCCTCCGGAGCAAAAAAGACAAACGTCCAGCTTTTGCTGCCACAGCAAAGGTACCAGCGGGGAAAAGTAATGCTGGTTCTCACTGCCTCCTGGAACCTCTTCAAATGCCACAGACAATTTGGCCCTCTCTGCTTTCCTGCGGACTCCATCCTCAAAAGAACCTATTTTCGCTTTCGGCGCCCTCCGGAGCAAAAAAGACAAACGTCCAGCTTTTGCTGCCACAGCAAAGGTGCCAGCGGGGAAAAGTTATGCTGGTTCTCACTGCCTCCTGGAACCCTTTCAAATGCCACAGACAATTTGGCCCTCTCTGCTTTCCTGCGGACTCCATCCTCAAAAGCAGCTGTTTTCGCGTTCGGCAGCCTCCGGAGCAAAAAAGACAAACGTCCAGCTTTTGCTGCCACAGCAAAGGTGGCAGCGGGGAAAAGTAATGCTGGTTCTCACTGCCTCCTGGAACCCTTTCAAATGCCACAGACAATTTGGCCCTCTCTGCTTTGCTGCGGACTCCATCCTCAAAAGCAGCTGTTTTCGCTTTCGGCAGCCTCCGGAGCAAAAAAGACAAACGTCCAGCTTTTGCTGCCACAGCAAAGGTGCCAGCGGGGAAAAGTAATGCTAGTTCTCACTGCCTCCTGTAACCCTTTCAAATGCCCCAGACAATTTCGCCCTCTCTGCTTTCCTGCGGACTCCATCCTCAAAAGCACCTGTTTTCGCTTTCGGCAGCCTCTGGAGCAAAAAAGACAAACGTCCAGCTTTTGCTGCCACAGCAAAGGTGCCAGCGGGGAAAAGTAATGCTGGTTCTCACTGCCTCCTGGAACTCCTTCAAATGCCCCAGACAATTTGGCCCTCTCTGCTTTCCTGCGGACTCCATCCTCAAAAGCAGCTGTTTTCGCTTTCGGCAGCCTCCGGAGCAAAAAAGACAAACGTCCAGCTTTTGCTGCCACAGCAAAGGTGCCAGCGGGGAAAAGTAATGCTGGTTCTCACTGCCTCCTGGAACCCTTTCAAATGCCACAGACAATTTGGCCCTCTCTGCTTTCCTGCGGACTCCATTCTCAAAAGAACCTATTTTTGCTTTCGGCGCCCTCCGGAGCAAAAAAGACAAACGTCCAGCTTTTGCTGCCACAGCAAAGGTGCCAGCGGGGAAAAGTAATGCTGGTTCTCACTGCCTCCTGGAACCCTTTCAAATGCCACAGACAATTTGGCCCTCTCTGCTTTCCTGCGGACTCCATCCTCAAAAGAACCTATTTTTGCTTTCGGCGCCCTCCGGAGCAAAAAAGACAAACGTCCAGCTTTTGCTGCCACAGCAAAGGTACCAGCGGGGAAAAGTAATGCTGGTTCTCACTGCCTCCTGGAACCTCTTCAAATGCCACAGACAATTTGGCCCTCTCTGCTTTCCTGTGGACTCCCATCCTCAAAAGCACCTATTTTCGCTTTCGGCAGCCTCCGGAGCAAAAAAGACAAACGTCCAGCTTTTGCTGCCACAGCAAAGGTACCAGCGGGGAAAAGTAATGCTGGTTCTCACTGCCTCCTGGAACCTCTTCAAATGCCACAGACAATTTGGCCCTCTCTGCTTTCCTGCGGACTCCATCCTCAAAAGAACCTATTTTCGCTTTCGGCGCCCTCCGGAGCAAAAAAGACAAACGTCCAGCTTTTGCTGCCACAGCAAAGGTGCCAGCGGGGAAAAGTTATGCTGGTTCTCACTGCCTCCTGGAACCCTTTCAAATGCCACAGACAATTTGGCCCTCTCTGCTTTCCTGCGGACTCCATCCTCAAAAGCAGCTGTTTTCGCGTTCGGCAGCCTCCGGAGCAAAAAAGACAAACGTCCAGCTTTTGCTGCCACAGCAAAGGTGCCAGCGGGGAAAAGTAATGCTGGTTCTCACTGCCTCCTGGAACCCTTTCAAATGCCACAGGACAATTTGGCCCTCTCTGCTTTGCTGCGGACTCCATCCTCAAAAGCAGCTGTTTTCGCTTTCGGCAGCCTCCGGAGCAAAAAAAAAGACAAACGTCCAGCTTTTGCTGCCACAGCAAAGGTGCCAGCGGGGAAAAGTAATGCTAGTTCTCACTGCCTCCTGGAACCCTTTCAAATGCCCCAGACAATTTCGCCCTCTCTGCTTTCCTGCGGACTCCATCCTCAAAAGCACCTGTTTTCGCTTTCGGCAGCCTCCGGAGCAAAAAAGACAAACGTCCAGCTTTTGCTGCCACAGCAAAGGTGCCAGCGGGGAAAAGTAATGCTGGTTCTCACTGCCTCCTGGAACTCCTTCAAATGCCCCAGACAATTTGGCCCTCTCTGCTTTCCTGCGGACTCCATCCTCAAAAGCAGCTGTTTTCGCTTTCGGCAGCCTCCGGAGCAAAAAAGACAAACGTCCAGCTTTTGCTGCCACAGCAAAGGTGCCAGCGGGGAAAAGTAATGCTGGTTCTCACTGCCTCCTGGAACCCTTTCAAATGCCACAGACAATTTGGCCCTCTCTGCTTTCCTGCGGACTCCATCCTCAAAAGAACCTATTTTTGCTTTCGGCGCCCTCCGGAGCAAAAAAGACAAACGTCCAGCTTTTGCTGCCACAGCAAAGGTGCCAGCGGGGAAAAGTAATGCTGGTTCTCACTGCCTCCTGGAACCCTTTCAAATGCCACAGACAATTTGGCCCTCTCTGCTTTCCTGCGGACTCCATCCTCAAAAGAACCTATTTTTGCTTTCGGCGCCCTCCGGAGCAAAAAAGACAAACGTCCAGCTTTTGCTGCCACAGCAAAGGTGCCAGCGGGGAAAAGTAATGCTGGTTCTCACTGCCTCCTGGAACCTCTTCAAATGCCACAGACAATTTGGCCCTCTCTGCTTTCCTGTGGACTCCATCCTCAAAAAGCACCTATTTTCACTTTCGGCAGCCTCCGGAGCAAAAAAGACAAACGTCCAGCTTTTGCTGCCACAGCAAAGGTGCCAGCGGGGAAAAGTAATGCTGGTTCTCACTGCCTCCTGGAACCTCTTGAAATGCCTCAGACAATTTGGCCCTCTCTGCTTTCCTGCGGACTCCATCCTCAAAAGCACCTTTTTTCGCTTTCGGCAACCTCCGGAGCAAAAAAGACAAACGTCCAGCTTTTGCTGCCACAGCAAAGGTGCCAGCGGGGAAAAGTAATGCTGGTTCTCACTGCCTCCTGGAACCCTTTCAATTGCCACAGACAATTTGGCCCTCTCTGCTTTCCTGCGGACTCCATCCTCAAAAGCAGCTGTTTTCGCTTTCGGCAGCCTCCGGAGCAAAAAAGACAAACGTCCAGCTTTTGCTGCCACAGCAAAGGTGCCAGCGGGGAAAAGTAATGCTGGTTCTCACTGCCTCCTGGAACCCTTTCAAATGCCACAGACAATTTGGCCCTCTCTGCTTTCCTGCGGACTCCATCCTCAAAAGCACCTGTTTTCGCTTTCGGCAGCCTCCGGAGCAAAAAAGACAAACGTCCAGCTTTTGCTGCCACAGCAAAGGTGCCAGCGGGGAAAAGTAATGCTGGTTCTCACTGCCTCCTGGAACCCTTTCAAATGCCACAGACAATTTGGCCCTCTCTGCTTTCCTGCGGACTCCATCCTCAAAAGAACCTATTTTTGCTTTCGGCGCCCTCCGGAGCAAAAAAGACAAACGTCCAGCTTTTGCTGCCACAGCAAAGTTACCAGCGGGGAAAAGTAATGCTGGTTCTCACTGCCTCCTGGAACCTCTTCAAATGCCACAGACAATTTGGCCCTCTCTGCTTTCCTGTGGACTCCATCCTCAAAAGCACCTATTTTCGCTTTCGGCAGCCTCCGGAGCAAAAAAGACAAACGTCCAGCTTTTGCTGCCACAGCAAAGGTGCCAGCGGGGAAAAGTAATGCTGGTTCTCACTGCCTCCTGGAACCTCTTCAAATGCCTCAGACAATTTGGCCCTCTCTGCTTTCCTGCGGACTCCATCCTCAAAAGCACCTTTTTTCGCTTTCGGCAACCTCCGGAGCAAAAAAGACAAACGTCCAGCTTTTGCTGCCACAGCAAAGGTGCCAGCGGGGAAAAGTAATGCTGGTTCTCACTGCCTCCTGGAACCCTTTCAAATGCCACAGACAATTTGGCCCTCTCTGCTTTCCTGCGGACTCCATCCTCAAAAGCAGCTGTTTTCGCTTTCGGCAGCCTCCGGAGCAAAAAAGACAAACGTCCAGCTTTTGCTGCCACAGCAAAGGTGCCAGCGGGGAAAAGTAATGCTGGTTCTCACTGCCTCCTGGAACCCTTTCAAATGCCACAGACAATTTGGCCCTCTCTGCTTTCCTGCGGACTCCATCCTCAAAAGCACCTGTTTTCGCTTTCGGCGCCCTCCGGAGCAAAAAAGACAAACGTCCAGCTTTTGCTGCCACAGCTAAGGTGCCAGCGGGGAAAAGTAATGCTGGTTCTCACTGCCTCCTGGAACCTCTTCAAATGCCACAGACAATTTGGCCCTCTCTGCTTTGCTGCGGACTCCATCCTCAAAAGCAGCTGTTTTCGCTTTGGGCAGCCTCCGGAGCAAAAAAGACAAACGTCCAGCTTTTGCTGCCACAGCAAAGGTGCCAGCGGGGAAAAGTAATGCTGGTTCTCACTGCCTCCTGGAACCCTTTCAAATGCCACAGACAATTTGGCCCTCTCTGCTTTCCTGCGGACTCCATCCTCAAAAGCACCTGTTTTCGCTTTCGGCAGCCTCCGGAGCAAAAAAGACAAACGTCCAGCTTTTGCTGCCACAGCAAAGGTGCCAGCGGGGAAAAGTAATGCTGGTTCTCACTGCCTCCTGGAACCCTTTCAAATGCCACAGACAATTTGGCCCTCTCTGCTTTCCTGCGGAATCCATCCTCAAAAGCACCTGTTTTCGCTTTGGGCAGCCTCCGGAGCAAAAAAGACAAACGTCCAGCTTTTGCTGCCACAGCAAAGGTGCCAGCGGGGAAAAGTAATGCTGGTTCTCACTGCCTCCTGGAACCCTTTCAAATGCCACAGACAATTTGGCCCTCTCTGCTTTCCTGCGGACTCCATCCTCAAAAGCACCTGTTTTCGCTTTCGGCAGCCTCCGGAGCAAAAAAGACAAACGTCCAGCTTTTGCTGCCACAACAAAGGTGCCAGCGGGGAAAAGTAATGCTGGTTCTCACTGCCTCCTGGAACCCTTTCAAATGCCACAGACAATTTGGCCCTCTCTGCTTTCCTGCGGACTCCATCCTCAAAAGCACCTGTTTTCGCTTTCGGCAGCCTCCGGAGCAAAAAAGACAAACGTCCAGCTTTTGCTGCCACAGCAAAGGTGCCAGCGGGGAAAAGTAATGCTGGTTCTCACTGCCTCCTGGAACTCTTTCAAATGCCACAGACAATTTGGCCCTCTCTGCTTTGCTGCGGACTCCATCCTCAAAAGCACCTGTTTTCGCTTTGGGCAGCCTCCGGAGCAAAAAAGACAAACGTCCAGCTTTTGCTGCCACAGCAAAGGTGCCAGCGGGGAAAAGTAATGCTGGTTCTCACTGCCTCCTGGAACCCTTTCAAATGCCACAGACAATTTGGCCCTCTCTGCTTTCCTGCGGACTCCATCCTCAAAAGAACCTATTTTCGCTTTCGGCAGCCTCCGGAGCAAAAAAGACAAACGTCCAGCTTTTGCTGCCACAGCAAAGGTGCCAGCGGGGAAAAGTAATGCTCGTTCTCACTGCCTCCTGGAACCTCTTCAAATGCCAAAGACAATTTGGCCCTCTCTGCTTTCCTGCGGACTCCATCCTCAAAAGAACCTATTTTTGCTTTCGGCGCCCTCCGGAGCAAAAAAGACAAACGTCCAGCTTTTGCTGCCACAGCAAAGGTACCAGCGGGGAAAAGTAATGCTGGTTCTCACTGCCTCCTGGAACCCTTTCAAATGCCACAGACAATTTGGCCCTCTCTGCTTTCCTGCGGACTCCATCCTCAAAAGCAGCTGTTTTCGCTTTCGGCAGCCTCCGGAGCAAAAAAGACAAACGTCCAGCTTTTGCTGCCACAGCAAAGGTGCCAGCGGGGAAAAGTAATGCTGGTTCTCACTGCCTCCTGGAACCCTTTCAAATGCCACAGACAATTTGGCCCTCTCTGCTTTCCTGTGGACTCCATCCTCAAAAGCACCTGTTTTCGCTTTCGGCAGCTACCCGAGCAAAAAAGACAAACGTCCAGCTTTTGCTGCCACAGCAAAGGTGCCAGCGGGGAAAAGTAATGCTCGTTCTCACTGCCTCCTGGAACCTCTTCAAATGCCTCAGACAATTTGGCCCTCTCTGCTTTCCTGCGGACTCCATCCTCAAAAGCACCTTTTTTCGCTTTCGGCAACCTCCGGAGCAAAAAAGACAAACGTCCAGCTTTTGCTGCCACAGCAAAGGTGCCAGCGGGGAAAAGTAATGCTGGTTCTCACTGCCTCCTGGAACCCTTTCAAATGCCCCAGACAATTTGGCCCTCTCTGCTTTCCTGCGGACTCCATCCTCAAAAGCACCTGTTTTCGCTTTCGGCAGCCTCCGGAGCAAAAAAGACAAACGTCCAGCTTTTGCTGCCACAGCAAAGGTGCCAGCGGGGAAAAGTAATGCTGGTTCTCACTGCCTCCTGGAACCCTTTCAAATGCCACAGACAATTTGGCCCTCTCTGCTTTCCTGCGGACTCCATCCTCAAAAGCAGCTGTTTTCGCTTTCGGCAGCCTCCGGAGCAAAAAAGACAAACGTCCAGCTTTTGCTGCCACAGCAAAGGTGCCAGCGGGGAAAAGTAATGCTGGTTCTCACTGCCTCCTGGAACCCTTTCAAATGCCACAGACAATTTGGCCCTCTCTGCTTCCTGCGGACTCCATCCTCAAAAGAACCTATTTTTGCTTTCGGCGCCCTCCGGAGCAAAAAAGACAAACGTCCAGCTTTTGCTGCCACAGCTAAGGTGCCAGCGGGGAAAAGTAATGCTGGTTCTCACTGCCTCCCTGGAACCTCTTCAAATGCCACAGACAATTTGGCCCTCTCTGCTTTGCTGCGGACTCCATCCTCAAAAGCAGCTGTTTTCGCTTTGGGGCAGCCTCCGGAGCAAAAAAGACAAACGTCCAGCTTTTGCTGCCACAGCAAAGGTGCCAGCGGGGAAAGTAATGCTGGTTCTCACTGCCTCCTGGAACCCTTTCAAATGCCACAGACAATTTGGCCCTCTCTGCTTTCCTGCGGACTCCATCCTCAAAAGCACCTGTTTTCGCTTTCGGCAGCCTCCGGAGCAAAAAAGACAAACGGTCCAGCTTTTGCTGCCACAGCAAAGGTGCCAGCGGGGAAAAGTAATGCTGGTTCTCACTGCCTCCTGGAACCTTTCAAATGCCACAGACAATTTGGCCTCTCTGCTTTCCTGCGGACTCCATCCTCAAAAGCAGCTGTTTTCGCTTTCGGCAGCCTCCGGAGCAAAAAAGACAAACGTCCAGCTTTTGCTGCCACAGCAAAGGTGCCAGCGGGGAAAAGTAATGCTGGTTCTCACTGCCTCCTGGAACCCTTTCAAATGCCACAGACAATTTGGCCCTCTCTGCTTTCCTGCGGACTCCATCCTCAAAAAGAACCTATTTTTGCTTTCGGCGCCCTCCGGAGCAAAAAAAGACAAACGTCCAGCTTTTGCTGCCACAGCAAAGTTACCAGCGGGGAAAAGTAATGCTGGTCTCACTGCCTCCTGGAACCTCTTCAAATGCCACAGACAATTTGGCCTCTCTGCTTTCCTGTGGACTCCACTCAAAAGCACCTATTTCGCTTTCGGCAGCCTCCGGAGCAAAAGACAAACGTCCAGCTTTTGCTGCCACAGCAAAGGTGCCAGCGGGGAAAAAGTAATGCTGGTCTCACTGCCTCCTGGAACCTCTTCAAATGCCTCAGACAATTTGGCCCTCTCTGCTTTCTGCGGACTCCATCCTTCAAAAGCACCTTTTTTCGCTTTCGGCAACCTCCGGAGCAAAAAGACAAACGTCCAGCTTTTGCTGCCACAGCAAAGGTGCCAGCGGGGAAAAGTAATGCTGGTTCTCCCACGCTTCCTGGAACCCTTTCAAATGCCACAGACCAATTTGGCCCTCTCTGCTTCCTGCGGACCTCCATCCTCAAAAGCAGCTGTTTTCGCTTTCGCAGCCTCCGGAGCAAAAAGACAAACGTCCAGCTTTTGCTGCCACAGCAAAGGTGCCAGCGGGGAAAAGTAATGCTGGTTCTCACTGCCTCCTGGAACCCTTTCAAATGCCACAGACAATTTGGCCCTCTCTGCTTTCCCTGCGGACTCCATCCTCAAAAGCACCTGGTTTTCGCTTTCGGGCGCCCTCCGGAGCAAAAAAGACAAACGTCCAGCTTTTGCTGCCACAGCTAAGGTGCCAGCGGGAAAAGTAATGCTGGTTCTCACTGCCTCCTGGAACCTCTTCAAATGCCACAGACAATTTGGCCCTCTCTGCTTTGCTGCGGACTCCATCCTCAAAAGCAGCTGTTTTCGCTTTGGCAGCCTCCGGAGCAAAAAAGACAAACGTCCAGCTTTTGCTGCCACAGCAAGGTGCCAGGCGGGGAAAAGTAATGCTGGTTCTCACTGCCTCCTGGAACCCTTTCAAATGCCACAGACAATTTGGCCCTCTCTGCTTTCCTGCGGACTCCATCCTCAAAAGCACCTGTTTTCGCTTTCGGCAGCCTCCGGAGCAAAAAAGACAAACGTCCAGCTTTTGCTGCCACAGCAAAGGTGCCAGCGGGGAAAAGTAATGCTGGTTCTCACTGCCTCCTGGAAACCCTTTCAAATGCCACAGACAATTTGGCCCTCTCTGCTTTCCTGCGGACTCCATCCTCAAAAGCACCTGTTTTCGCTTTGGGCAGCCTCCGGAGCAAAAAAAGACAAACGTCCAGCTTTTGCTGCCACAGCAAAGGTGCCAGCGGGAAAAGTAATGGCTGGTTCTCACTGCCTCCTGGAACCCTTTCAAATGCCACAGACAATTTGGCCCTCTCTGCTTTCCTGCGGACTCCATCCTCAAAAGCAGCTGTTTTCGCTTTCGGCAGCCTCCGGAGCAAAAAAGACAAACGTCCAGCTTTTTGCTGCCACAACAAAGGTGCCAGCGGGGAAAAGTAATGCTGGTTCTCACTGCCTCCTGGAACCCTTTCAAAATGCCACAGACAATTTGGCCCTCTCTGCTTTCCTGCGGACTCCATCCTCAAAAGCACCTGTTTTCGCTTTCGGCAGCCTCCGGAGGAAAAAAGACAAACGTCAGCTTTTGCTGCCACAGCAAGGTGCCAGCGGGGAAAAGTAATGCTGGTTTTCACTGCCTCCTGGAACTCTTTCAAATGCCACAGACAATTTGGCCCTCTCTGCTTTGCTGCGGACTCCATCCTCAAAAGCAGCTGTTTTCGCTTTCGGCAGCCTCCGGAGCAAAAAAGACAAACGTCCAGCTTTTGCTGCCACAGCAAAGGTGCCAGCGGGAAAAGTAATGCTGGTTCTCACTGCCTCCTGGAACCCTTTCAAATGCCACAGACAATTTGGCCCTCTCTGCTTTCCTGCGGACTCCATCCTCAAAAGAACCTATTTTCGCTTTCGGCGCCCTCCGGAGCAAAAAAGACAAACGTCCAGCTTTTGCTGCCACAGCAAAGGTGCCAGCGGGAAAAGTTATGCTGGTTCTCACTGCCTCCTGGAACCCTTTCAAATTGCCACAGACAATTTGGGCCCTCTCTGCTTTCCTGCGGACTCCATTCTCAAAAGAACCTATTTTCGCTTTCGGCAGCCTCCGGAGCAAAAAAGACAAAACGTCCAGCTTGCTGCCACAGCAAGGTGCCAGCGGGAAAAGTAATGCTCGTTCTCACTGCCTCCTGGAACCCTTTCAAATGCCACAGACAATTTGGCCCTCTCTGCTTTCCTGCGGACTCCATCCTCAAAAAAACCTATTTTTGCTTTCGGCACCCTCCGGAGCAAAAAAAGACAAACGTCCAGCTTTTGCTGCCACAGCAAAGGTACCAGCGGGAAAAGTAATGCTGGTTCTCACTGCCTTCTGGAACCTCTTCAAATGCCACAGACAATTTGGCCCTCTCTGCTTTCCTGCGGACTCCATCATCAAAAGCAGCTGTTTTCGCTTTCGGCAACCTCGGAGCAAAAAAGACAAACGTCCAGCTTTTGCTGCCACAGCAAAGGTGCCAGCGGGGAAAAGTAATGCTGGTTCTCACTGCCTCCTGGAACCCTTTCAAATGCCACAGACAATTTGGCCCTCTCTGCTTTCCTGTGGACTCCATCCTCAAAAGCACCTGTTTTCGCTTTCGGCATCCTCCGGAGCAAAAAAGACAAACGTCCAGCTTTTGCTGCCACAGCAAAGGTGCCAGCGGGGAAAAGTAATGCTGGTTCTCACTGCCTCCTGTAACCTCTTCAAATGCCTCAGACAATTTGGCCCTCTCTGCTTTCCTGCGGACTCCATCCTCAAAAGCAGCTGTTTTCGCTTTCGGCAACCTCCGGAGCAAAAAAGACAAACGTCCAGCTTTTGCTGCCACAGCAAAGGTGCCAGCGGGGAAAAGTAATGCTGGTTCTCACTGCCTCCTGGAACCCTTTCAATTGCCACAGACAATTTGGCCCTTCTCTGCTTTCCTGCGGACTCCATCCTCAAAAGCACCTGTTTTCGCTTTCGGCAGCCTCCGGAGCAAAAAAGACAAACGTCCAGCTTTTGCTGCCACAGCAAAGGTGGCAGCGGGGAAAAGTAATGCTGGTTCTAACTGCCTCCTGGAACCCTTTCAAATGCCACAGACAATTTGGCCCTCTCTGCTTTCCTGCGGACTCCATCCTCAAAAGCAGCTGCTTTCGCTTTCGGCAGCCTCCGGAGCAAAAAAGACAAACGTCCAGCTTTTGCTGCCACAGCAAAGGTGCCAGCGGGGAAAAGTAATGCTGGTTCTCACTGCCTCCTGGAACCCTTTCAAATGCCACAGACAATTTGGCCCTCTCTGCTTTCCTGCGGACTCCATCCTCAAAAGCAGCTGTTTTCGCTTTCGGCAGCCTCCGGAGCAAAAAAGACAAACGTCCAGCTTTTGCTGCCACAACAAAGGTGCCAGCGGGGGAAAAGTAATGCTGGTTCTCACTGCCTCCTGGAACCCTTTCAAATGCCACAGACAATTTGGCCCTCTCTGCTTTCCTGCAGACTCCATCCTCAAAAGCACCTGTTTTCGCTTTCGGCAGCCTCCGGAGCAAAAAAGACAAACGTCCAGCTTTTGCTGCCACAGCAAAGGTGCCAGCGGGGAAAAGTAATGCTGGTTCTCACTGCCTCCTGGAACCCTTTCAAATGCCACAGACAATTTGGCCCTCTCTGCTTTCCTGCGGACTCCATCCTCAAAAGAACCTATTTTCGCTTTCGGCGCCCTCCGGAGCAAAAAAGACAAACGTCCAGCTTTTGCTGCCACAGCAAGGTGCCAGCGGGGAAAAGTTATGCTGGTTCTCACTGCCTCCTGGAACCCTTTCAAATGCCACAGACAATTTGGCCCTCTCTGCTTTCCTGCGGACTCCATCCTCAAAAGCACCTGTTTTCGCTTTCGGCAGCCTCCGGAGCAAAAAAGACAAACGTCCAGCTTTTGCTGCCACAGCAAAGGTGCCAGCGGGGAAAAGTAATGCTGGTTCTCACTGCCTCCTGGAACCCTTTCAAATGCCACAGACAATTTGGCCCTCTCTGCTTTCCTGCGGACTCCATCCTCAAAAGCACCTGTTTTCGCTTTCGGCAACCTCCGGAGCAAAAAAGACAAACGTCCAGCTTTTTGCTGCCACAGCAAACGTGCCAGCAGGGAAAAGTAATGCTGGTTCTCACTGCCTCCTGGAACTCCTTCAAATGCCCCAGACAATTTGGCTCTCTCTGCTTTCCTGCGGACTCCATCCTCAAAAGCACCTGTTTCGCTTTCGGCAACCTCCGGAGCAAAAAAGACAAACGTCCAGCTTTTGCTGCCACAGCAAAGGTGCCAGCGGGGAAAAGTAATGCTGGTTCTCACTGCCTCCTGGAACCCTTTCAAATGCCACAGACAATTTGGCCCTCTCTGCTTTCCTGCGGACTCCATCCTCAAAAGCAGCTGTTTTCGCTTTCGGCAGCCTCCGGAGCAAAAAAGACAAACGTCCAGCTTTTGCTGCCACAGCAAAGGTGCCAGCGGGGAAAAGTCATGCTGGTTCTCACTGCCTCCTGGAACCCCTTTCAAATGCCACAGACAATTTGGCCCTCTCTGCTTTCCTTCGGATCCATCCTCAAAGCACTTATTTTCGCTTTCGGCGCCCTCCGGAGCAAAAAAGACAAACGTCCAGCTTTTGCTGCCACAGCAAAGGTGCCAGCAGGGAAAAGTAATGCTGGTTCTCACTGCCTCCTGGAACCCTTTCAAATGCCACAGACAATTTGGCCCTCTCTGCTTTCCTGCGGACTCCATCCTCAAAAGCACCTGTTTTCGCTTTCGGCAGCCTCCGGAGCAAAAAAGACAAACGTCCAGCTTTTGCTGCCACAACAAAGGTGCCAGCGGGGAAAAGTAAATGCTGGTTCTCACTGCCTCCTGGAACCCTTTCAAATGCCACAGACAATTTGGCCCTCTCTGCTTTCCTGCGGACTCCATCCTCAAAAAGCACCTGTTTTTCGCTTTCGGCAGCCTCCGGAGCAAAAAAGACAAACGTCCAGCTTTTGCTGCCACAGCAAAGGTGCCAGCGGGGAAAAGTAATGCTGGTTCTCACTGCCTCCTGAAACCCTTTTCAAAATGCCACAGACAATTTGGCCCTCTCTGCTTTTGCGGACTCGCG
>NW_028127799.1:0-11303 GCF_965231255.1 Vanellus vanellus
GGGTCAACCCCCCCCCCCCCCCCCCACTGCCGGACCACTTCCGCATCTGAGCATTTCCGGTTGCGCAAGACTTCCGGTTGCGCCTCCTCCCCGCCACTCCGGTCCACTTCCGGTCCACTTCCGGTCCACTTCCGGTCCACTTCCTGTCCACTTCCGGTCCCTTTCCCGCCCCTTTCCGCTCCCCGCCCTTCCTCCCACCCGCTTCCGGCCCCCGCCGCCCCCTCACCGGAAGTGACGGCGCTGATGACGGCGGCGGCGCTGTCGCCGCGGGCGTTGCGCGCCCTCACGGTGACGTCATAGGGCGTGGCGGGGCGGAGCCCCCCCAGCGTCAGGGCGGGGCCCGGCGCGAGGATGGCGGCGGGGGGGGAGGGGCCCCCGGTCCCCTCGCGCTGTCGGGGGGGGGGGGGGGGGGGAGAAACCGGAAGTGGGTGGAGGGCGGGGCCGGAAGTCGGACCGGAAACGGAGTGGGCGTCACCGGAAGCCCCGAGAGAAGCGCGGGATTGGGGGAGGGGAAGTGATGGGGGACCGGAAGCAGCGTGGGGAAACCGGAAGTGAGGCCGGAGCCCACCGGAAGTGACGCGAACCCCGCCCCCTCCACGGGGAACCGGAAATGGGCGCGGTGGGGCCTTTTGGGGGGTTCTCGGGGGCCCCAAAGGGGGTTTTGGGGTCCCCGTTGGTTTGGGGTGTCCTGAGGAGGTCCCCCGCGGTTTTGGGGGGATTCAATGGATTTTGGGGTCTCCCGTGGATGTTTTGGGGTCTCCGTGAGCTTTTGAGGGTTCCTCAGGGGATTTTGGGGGGACTCACGGGATTTTGGGGTCTCCCGTGGATGTTTTGGGGTCTCCATGATGTTTTGAGGGTTCCTCAGGGGATTTTGGGGGGGGGGGATTCAATGGATTTTGGGGTCGATTCAATGGATTTTGGGGTCTCCCGTGGATGTTTTGGGGTCTCCATGATGTTTTGAGGGTTCCTCAGGGGATTTTGGGGGGGGGGGATTCAATGGATTTTGGGGTCGATTCAATGGATTTTGGGGTCTCCCGTGGATGTTTTGGGGTCTCCATGATGTTTTGAGGGTTCCTCAGGGGATTTTGGGGGGTTCAATGGATTTTGGGGGGGTTCAATGGATTTTGGGGTCTCCCGTGGATGTTTTTGGGTCTCCGTGAGGTTTTGAGGGTTCCTCAGGGGATTTTGGGGGGGGATTCAATGGATTTGGGGGGGGGGTCAATGGATTTTGGGGGGGTTCAATGGATTTTGGGGGGTTCAATGGATTTTGGGGTCTCCCGTGGATGTTTTGGGGTCTCCGTGATGTTTTGAGGGTTCCTCAGGGGATTTTGGGGGGGGTCAATGGATTTTGGGGGGGATTCAATGGATTTTGGGGTCTCCAGTGGATGTTTTGGGGTCTCCGTGAGCTTTTGAGGGTTCCTCAGGGGATTTTTGGGGGGATTCACGGGATTTTGGGGTCTCCCATAGTTGTTTTGGGGTCTCCATAATCTTTTGAGGGTTCCTCGTGTGTTTTTTTGGGGGGGATTCACGGGATTTGGGGATCTCCCATGGATGATTGGGGGTCTCCGTGAGCTTTTGAGGGTTCCTCGTGTGGTTTTTTTTTTGGGGGGGGGGGGGGGGGATTCAATGGATTTGGGGGTTTTCCAATCGATGTTTTGGGGTCCCCGTGAGGTTTTGAGTTCCCACGGGGGGATCTCATGAGGGTTTGTGGGTCCCATCAAGTTTTTGGGGGGTTCCAGCGGGTTTTGGGGCTCCCTATGGGGTTTTTTGGGGGGGTACCCATGGGGTTTTTGGGGTACCCATGGGGGGTCTTGTGTCCCGCCCCCCCCCCCCCTCACCTGATGAGGAAGGTCTGGGGCAGCCCCCCATCGAAGCCGGGGGTCCAGGTGAGGCTGAGGGAGGTGGGGGTGACCCCCGACACCTGCAGATTTTGGGGGGGGTCCGGGCGATCTGGGGGGAGGGGGGGGGGGGGCAAGGAGGGTCAAAGGGTTCCCCACGTGCCACTGGGAACCCCATTTCCTCCCAGCGTCCCCCAGTATCCTCCCAGTGCCCTCCCCCATTTCTTGCCGGTGGCCACAATATCCTCCCGGTGCCTCCCAGTATACTCCCAGTGGCCCCAATATCCTCCCAGTGGCCCCAGAGTCCCCCCAGTGTCACGCATCTCCCCCCGCCCGGGGCCCCCAATATCCTCCCAGTGCCTCCCAGTATCCTCTGAGTGCCCAACTGGATTGTCCCAGTGCTCCCAACATCCCTCCCAGTGCCCCCCCCCCCAATCCTCCCGGTGTCCCCATAATGCTCCCAGTCCCTCCCAGTACCTCCCCAGTGCCTCGTTGGACTGCCCCATCTCTCCCAGTGCGCCCCCCAAAGTCCTCCCAGTGTCCTCCATGTCCCCCCAGTCCTTCCCAGTCCCATGTTAGTGTCGCCCAGTACCCTCCCAGTGTCCCCCGAGTCTCTCCCAGTCACCTGCCAGTGCCTCCTAGTCCCCTCCCAGTGCCCCGTGGGATTGTCCCAGTGCTCCCAATACCCCTCCCAGCACGCCCCAGACCCTCCCAGTACCATCCAATCTTGCCCCAGACCCTCCCAGTACCATCCAATCTCATCCCCGTTCCTCCCAGTACCAAACCAAGAACCCCCCCTTGGCACTGGTACCACCACCCCTGGTACCAGTAACCTCCCAGTCCTAAATACTGGTAGAAGATATCCCTCCCAGTGCTGCCACCACCTCCCAGTACCGGCTACCCCCTGATACCAGTATGAGCGCCCCGATACCAGTAACCCCCTCCCAGTGCCCGTACCGGCCAGCTGGAGCTGGAGGCGGCGCCGGACGGTGCCCAGTGGGTTCCGGGCGACGCAGACGAAGGTGCCGAGAGTCCGGTTCTGGTCCTGGTCCCAGTTCTGGTCCTGGTGCCAGTTCTGGTACTGGTGCCGGGGTCGGGTCTTATACTGGTCCCGGTTTGGGTGGTGGTACTGGTGGCGGAGGAGGGCCCGGTCCAGGGTGATGTTGGTCACGGTGAGGAGGCTGCTGGTCCAGGGACCCTCACGCCACTGGTGCTCCCGGAACCTGAGGTAGAACCAGCACCAGTTTGGGGAGGAACTGGGACTGGGGTGGGGCGGAACTGGGAGCGGGTTGGTCCAATTGGCCCCAGTTGGCCCCAGTTGAGCCCAGTTGGCTCCGGATGGGCCTCGGTTGGGTCTAATTGGCCCAGTCGGGCCCCAGTTGGGTCTGGTTGACCCCAGTTGGGTCTGGTTGACCCCAGTTGGGTCTGGTTGGGCCCCAGTTGGGTCTGGTTGGGCCACAGTTGACTCCAGTTGGGTCTGGTTGGGTCCCAGTTGGCTTTGGTTGACCCAGTTGGCCCCAGTTGAGCCCAGTTGGCTCCGGATGGGCCTCGGTTGGGTCTAATTGGCCCAGTCGGGCCCCAGTTGGGTCTGGTGGGCCCCGGTTGGCCTCGGTTGGGCTCAGTTGACCCCAGTTGGGTCTGGTTGACCCCAGTTGGGTCTGGTTGGGCCCCAGTTGACTCCAGTTGGGTCTGGTTGGGTCCCAGTTGGCTTTGGTTGACCCAGTTGGCCCCTGTTGAGCCCAGTTGGCTCCGGATGGGCCTCGGTTGGGTCTAATTGGCCCAGTCGGGCCCCAGTTGGGTCTGGTGGGCCCCGGTTGGCCTCAGTTGGGCTCAGTTGACCCCAGTTGGGTCTGGTTGACCCCAGTTGGGTCTGGTTGGGTCCCAGTTGGCTTTGGTTGACCCAGTTGGCCCCAGTTGAGCCCAGTTGGCTCCGGATGGGCCTCGGTTGGGTCTAATTGGCCCAGTTGAGCCCCAGTTGGGTCTGGTGGGCCCCGGTTGGGCCCAGTTGACCCCAGTTGGCCCCAGTTGGGTCTGGTTGACCCCAGTTGGGTCTGGTTGGGCCACAGTTGTCTTTGGTTGACCGTGTTGGCCCCAGTTGGGTCTGGTTGGGCCCCAGTTGGCCCCAGTTGGGTCTGGTCGACCCATTTGGCCCCAGTTGGGTCTGGTTGACCCCGTTGGCCCCACTTGGGACTGATTTATCCCAGTTGGGCCCAGTTGGGTCCAGTTGAACCCGGTGTGGCCTCATTGGGGAGGTGGGGGGAAGGGGGGGTACCTGACATCATCGGGGCGCAGGGCGTGGCCATGGCGCTCCCAGTGCAGCTCCACCCTGGGCACGCCCTGGGCGCGGCACCGCAGCTGCGCCGACTCCGCCCCCTCCGGCACCAGCACCGGCACAGGCTCCGCCTCCGGCTCCGCCTCCAACTCGGGACCATCTTGGGGGGGGGGGGGAGGGGCGTCAGGGCTGGGGTTGGTCACCCCCCCCATGGGGTGTCCCCGGGAACCCCCGAGTCATCCCCTCCCCCCCCATTGGGTGTGGCCTCCATTGGGTGTCCCCTCCTATTGGGTGTCCCCTCCCATAGATGTCCCCCATAGATGTCCCCATTGATTGACCCTAATTGGATGTCCCCTCCCATTGGATGTCCCCATTGGGTGTCCTCTCCCATTGGATGTCCCCATTGGATGTCCCCATTGGGTGTCCCCTCCCATTGGATGTCCCCATTGGGTGTCCCCTCCCATTGGGTGTCCCCATTGGATGTCCCCATTGGGTGTCCCCTCCCATTGGACGTCCCCATTGGATGTCCCCTCCCGTAGATGTCCCCCATAGATGTCCCCATTGGGTGTCCCCCATTGGATGTCCCCCCCCCATTTATGTCCCCCATAGATGTCCCCATTGAGTGACCCCCATTGGATGTCCCCATTGGGTGTCCCCTCCCATAGATGTCCCCCATAGATGTTCCCATTGATTGACCCTAATTGGATGTCCCCTCCCATTGGGTGTCCCCATTGGGTGTCCCCTCCCATTGGACGTCCCCATTGGATGTCCCCTCCTGTAGATGTCCCCCATAGATGTCCCCATTGAGTGTCTCCCATTGAGTGACCCCCATTGGATGTCCCCATTGGATGTCCCCATTGGGTGTCCCCTCCCATTGGATGTCCCCATTGGATGTCCCCATTGGATGTCCCCTCCCATTGGGTGTCCCCATTGGGTGTCCCCTCCCATTGGACGTCCCCCATAGATGTCCCCATAGATGTCCCCTCCATAGATGTCCCCCGTGAGGTGGCCCCTCCCCCCAGATGTCCCCAACTTGGTGCCCCCACCCCATGTCCCTCACTGGGTGGGTCGTCCCCCCCCCACCCCCCTCTTTTCTCCCCTCCCCCCCTCCCCCCCCCCCCCCCGGTGACCCACAGCGCACGATGAGGCGGACGATGGCCCTGGCGGGGGGTGGCACTCCCGTGTCCACGTGACACTCGTAGGGTCCCCCCAGTTCCCGCCGCGCCCCCCACACCCGCAGCCGCCCCACGGGGGGGTCCCCCTCCGCCTGCAGCCCCTCGGGGAGCCCCTCGGCCACCGGCCCCTCCTCCGCCTGCGGGGACGGGGACACCGCTGTCACACTGTCACACT
Organism: Vanellus vanellus; assembly: GCF_965231255.1. NCBI lineage: Eukaryota > Metazoa > Chordata > Aves > Charadriiformes > Charadriidae > Vanellus > Vanellus vanellus. Next base: position 5,461 of record NW_028127799.1, read on the forward strand.
GTCACACACACACACACACACGGCCCCACTGCGCCACTACTGCCCCACCGCGGCCCCACTGTGCCCCCTCTGCCCCCTCCCAAATGTCCTCGTGGCCGCGATGGTCCCCCCGTGTCCCCCCATGTCCCCAATGTCCCCTCAATGTCCCCGTGTCCCCCCATGTCCCCCCTGACCCCAATGTACCCCCAATGTCCCCCCATATCCCCATGTCCCCAATATCCCCATGTCCCCCCCAATGTCCCCAATGTCCCCAATGTCCCCTCAATGTCCCCGTGTCCCCCCAATGTCCCCCCATATCCCCCCATGTCCCCAATGTCCCCCCACGTCCCCCAATGTCCCCCCGTGTCCCCCCATATCCCCATGTCCCCCCCAATGTCCCCATGTCCCCCCATGTCCCCCAATGTCCCCATATCCTCCCACGTCCCCCCACGTCCCCATGTCCCCAATATCCCCATGTCCCCCCCAATGTCCCCCATGTCCCCTGATGTTCCCCGATGTCCCCATGTCCCCCCATGTCCCCAATATCCCCAATATCCCCATGTCGCCCCCAATGTCCCCCCATGTCCCCCCATGTCCCCAATATCCCATGTCCCCCCCAATGTCCCCAACGTCCCCACTGTCCCCCAATGTCCCCCAATGTCCCCAATGTCCCCAATGTCCCCAATGTCCCCCAATGTCCCCAATGTCCCCATGTCCCCCCCAATGTCCCCCATGTCCCCCCATGTCCCAAATATACCCAATGTCCCCATGTCCCCCCCAATGTCCCCCCATGTCCCCCAATGTCCCCATATCCTCCCACGTCCCCCCACGTCCCCCAATGTCCCCCAATACCCCCAATATCCCCATGTCCCCCCCAATGTCCCCAATATCCCCAATGTCCCCAACGTCCCCAATGTCCCCCAATGTCCCCAATGTCCCCAATGTCCCCATGTCCCCCAATGTCCCCCAATGTCCCCAATGTCCCCAATGTCCCCATGTCCCCCAATGTCCCCCAATGTCCCCCATGTCCCCCAATGTCCCCCAATGTCCCCCATGTCCCCCCATGTCCCAAATATCCCCAATGTCCCCATGTCCTCCGATGTCCCCATGTCCCCAATATCCCCATGTCCCCCCCAATGTCCCCCCATGTCCCCCCATGTCCCCAATATCCCCATGTCCCCCCCAATGTCCCCAACGTCCCCCATGTCCCCCCATGTCCCCAATACCCCCAATATCCCCATGTCCCCCCCAATGTCCCCCATGTCCCCAATGTCCCCCGATGTCCCCATGTCCCCAATGCCCCCATGTCCCCCCATGTCCCCCCAATGCCCCCATGTCCCCCCCATGTCCCCAAGTCCCCCCCTCTCCCCCCCCGCCCCCCCCCGTACCAGCCGCGCCCAGCGCAGGCAGCCGGGGGGAGGGGACTGCCCTCGACGTGACACAGCAGCTCCGCGGTGTCACCTTCGTCCACCACCACCGGGTCGGGGACCCACACGATGGCCGGGGGGTCTGGGGGGGGAGGGGCAGGGCTCAGCGGGGGGGGCTGGGGGGCTGTGGGGTGCTGGGGGGTGCTATGGGGTGTTACGGGGTTATATAGGGGCTGTGGGGTGGTATAGGGTGGTATAGGGTGCTATGGGGTGATATAGGGTGCTATAGGGTGCTATGGGGTGGTATAGGGTGGTATAGGGTGCTGGGGGGTGCTATAGGGTGGTATAGGGTGCTATAGGGTGCTATGGGGTGGTATAGGGTGGTATAGGGTGCTGTGGGGTGCTATGGGGTGGTATAGGGTGGTATAGGGTGCTATGGGGTGATATAGGGTGCTATAGGGTGCTGGGGGGTGCTATAGGGTGCTATGGGGTGGTATAGGGTGGTATAGGGTGGTATGGGGTGATATAGGGTGCTATAGGGTGCTATGGGGTGGTATAGGGTGCTATAGGGTGCTATGGGGTGGTATAGGATGCTATGGGGTGATATAGGGTGCTATAGGGTGCTATGGGGTGGTATAGGGTGGTATAGGGTGCTGGGGGGTGCTATAGGGTGCTATAGAGTGGTATAGGGTGCTATGGGGTGATATAGGGTGCTATAGGGTGGTATAGGGTGGTATAGGGTGCTATGGGGTGCTGTGGGGTGCTGCAGGGTGCTATAGGGTGCTGTAGGGTGGTATAGGGTGGTATAGGGTGGTATAGGGCGCTATGGGGTGCTATAGGGTGGTATAGGGTGCTATGGGGTGATATAGGCCGCTATAGGATGCCATAGGGGCTATAGGGGGCTATAGGGGCTATGGGGCTATGGGGCACTATGGGGTGCTATGGGGCACCATAGGGCGCCATAGGATGCCATAGGATGCCATAGGCCGCTATAGGATGCCATAGGGGCTATAGGGGGCTATAGGGGGCTATGGGGCACTATGGGGCACTATGGGGCGCTATGGGGCGCTATGGGGCACTATGGGGCGCTATGGGGCGCTATGGGGCGCTATGGGGCGCCATAGGGCACCATAGGATGCCATAGGATGCCATAGGCCGCTATAGGATGCCATAGGGGCTATAGGGGGCTATAGGGGCTATGGGGCTATGGGGCGCTATGGGGCGCTATGGGTCGCTATGGGGCGCCCCACAGTGGACGAGGAGCCGCAGGCGGGCGCCATTGGTGTGCCATAGGGCGCCATAGGGCACCATAGGCCGCTATAGGATGCCATAGGGGCTATAGGGGGCTATAGGGGGCTATAGGGGCTATGGGGCGCTATGGGGCGCTATGGGGTGCTATGGGGCGCTATGGGGCACTATGGGGCACCATAGGGCGCCATAGGATGCCATAGGCTGCTATAGGATGCCATAGGGGCTATAGGGGGCTATAGGGGCTATGGGGCACTATGGGGCACTATGGGGCGCCATAGGGCACCATAGGGCGCCATAGGATGCCATAGGCCACTATAGGATGCCATAGGGGCTATAGGGGGCTATAGGCGCTATGGGGCTATGGGGCGCTATGGGGCGCTATGGGGCGCTATGGGGTGCTATGGGGCGCTATGGGGCACTATGGGGCACCATAGGGCGCCATAGGATGCCATAGGATGCCATAGGCTGCTATAGGATGCCATAGGGGCTATAGGGGGCTATAGGGGCTATGGGGCGCTATGGGGCACTATGGGGCACTATGGGGCGCCATAGGGCGCCATAGGATGCCATAGGATGCCATAGGCCGCTATAGGATGCCATAGGGGCTATAGGGGGCTATAGGGGCTATGGGGCTATGGGGCGCTATGGGGCGCTATGGGTCGCTATGGGGCGCCCCACAGTGGACGAGGAGCCGCAGGCGGGCGGCGGCCGTCCCCTCGGCGTTGCGGCACTCCACCCCATAGGTTCCGGCGTCCCCACGGCTGACGTTGAGGATGTCCAGTGACTGCCCCTCCCCCAACCGGTGCCGGGGGGACCCCTCTGGGGGGGGGGGGGGGAGGGGCGGGTCAGGGACACGCCCAACCCGGGAACCCCACCCCCACCCCGAGTCTCCCAGTAACCACATAACCCCCTCCCAGTGCTCCCAGTAACCCCCAAGCCCCATCCCAGTGCCTCCCAGTAAATCCCAGTGCTCCCAGTAACCCCCAAGACCCCTTCCAGGGCCTCCCAGTACATCCCGGTAACCTCCAAGCCCCATCCCAGTAACTCCCAGTGCCTCCCAGTGCCCCCCCAGCGCCTCCCAGTGCCTCGCAGTAACCTCCAAGCCCCCTCCCAGTGCCTCCCAGTGCCCCCCCAGCGCCCCCCACTGCCCTTCCCAGTGCCTCCCAGTGCCCCCCCATCTCCTCCCAGTACCTCCCAGTGCCTCCCAGCGCCTCCCAGTGCCACCCCAGTGCCTCCCAGTAACCTCCAAGCCCCCTCCCAGAGCCTCCCAGTGCCCCCCCAGCGCCTCCCAGTGCCTCCCAGTGCCCCCCCAGCTCCTCCCAGTACCTCCCAGTGCCTCCCAGCGCCTCCCAGTGCCTCCCAGCGCCTCCCAGCGCCTCCCAGTGCCCCCCCAGCGCCTCCCAGTGCCTCCCAGTGCCCCCCCAGCTCCCCCTGCCAGTGCCTCCCAGTGCCTCCCAGTGCCCCCCCAGCGCCTCCCAGTGCCTCCCAGTGCCCCCAGCTCCCCCTGCCAGTGCCTCCCAGTACCTCCCAGTGCCTCCCAGCGCCTCCCAGCGCCCCCCCAGCGCCCCCCACTGCCCTTCCCAGTGCCTCCCAGTGCCTCCCAGTGCCTCCCAGTACCTCCCAGTGCCTCCCAGTGCCCCCAGCTCCCCCTGCCAGTGCCTCCCAGTACCTCCCAGTACCTCCCAGTGCCTCCCAGTGCCCCCCCAGCTCCTCCCAGTACCTCCCAGCGCCCCCCACTGCCCTTCCCAGTGTCTCCCAGTGCCTCCCAGTGCTCCCAGTACGCACCGGGCAGGAGGGGGCGGCCGCCCAGGCTCCAGGCGCAGCTCTCCAGGGGGGGGTGTGCGCGGACGGAGAGGGGCAGTCGGACCCCCCCGTGCTCCCGCGCCACCACCGGCCCCTCCCCCACCGCCAACTGGGGGGGGTCTGGGAAAGGGGGGAGGGGGAGGGGAGGTCCCAGTGACCACGCACACCCCTCCCAGTGCCTCCCAGTAACACCCACTGCCATCCCAAGGACATCCCAGTACTCCCAGTAACACCCAGTGCCCTTCCAGGGACATCCCAGTACCTCCCAGTACCCCCCAGTGCCATCCCAGTCTCTCCCAGTACCCCCCAGTCCACTCCCAGTCCCCCCCAGTGCCCCCCAGTCTCCTCCCAGTGCCCCCCAGTCCCCTCATTGCCTCCCAGTGCCTCCCAGTCCCCTCTCAGTCCCCTCCCAGTCCCTCCCAGTGCCCCCCAGTGCCCCCCAGTCCCTCCCAGTCCTCTCCCAGTCCCTCCCAGTACCCCCCAGTGCCTTCCAGTGCCCTCCCAGTGCCCCCCAGTCCCTCCCACTCCCCCCCACTCCCCCCCCAGTGCCTTCCAGTGCCCTCCCAGTGCCCCCCAGTCCCTCCCACTCCCCCCCACTCCCCTCCCAGTGCCTCCCAGTCCCTCCCAGTCCCCTCCCAGTCCCTCCCACTCCCCTCCCAGTCCCTCCCAGTGCCCCCCAGTCCTCTCCCAATCCCTCCCACTCCCCTCCCAGTCCAGTGCCCCCCAGTCCCTCCCACTCCCCTCCCAGTCCCTCCCAGTGCCCCCCAGTCCCTCCCAGTCCTCCCAGTCCCTCCCACTCCCCTCCCAGTCCCTCCCAGTCCCTCCCAGTGCCCCCCACTCCCCTCCCAGTGCCTCCCAGTACCCCCCAGTCCCTCCCACTCCCCTCCCAGTCCCCCCCAGTCCCTCCCAGTGCCCCCCAGTGTCCCCCAGTCCCTCCCACTCCCCTCCCAGTCCCTCTCAGTCCCTCCCAGTGCCCCCCAGTGCCCCCCAGTCCCCCCCACTCCCCTCCCAGTGCCCCCCAGTCCCTCCCAGTGCCCCCCAGTGCCCCCCACTCCCCTCCCAGTCCCTCCCAGTCCCCCCCAGTCCCTCCCAGTGCCCCCCAGTGCCCCCCAGTCCCTCCCACTCCCCTCCCAGTCCCTCTCAGTCCCTCCCAGTGCCCCCCAGTGCCCCCAGTCCCCCCCCACTCCCCTCCCAGTGCCCCCCAGTCCCTCCCAGTGCCCCCCACTCCCCTCCCAGTCCCTCCCAGTGCCCCCCGGTCCCCTCCCAGTCCCTCCCAGTCCCTCCCACTCCCCTCCCAGTGCCCCCCAGTGCCCCCCACTCACGCCGCAGCAGGAGGCGGTGGACCGCGCTGACGGCCACCCCCAGGGCGGGGCTGGTGGCCTGGCAGGTGACGAGCGTGTCCTGGTCCCCCGCGGCCACCGCCAACCGCAGCCGCGACCCCCA
>NW_028127798.1:0-7542 GCF_965231255.1 Vanellus vanellus
GTTCTTTTTTTTGGGGGGGGGGGGGGGGTGGGGTTCAACCTCACCGTAATGCCCCAAGCGGGGGAAATCCCCCCAAAATGGCTCTTTATTACCCCAATTTTAGGTCCCCACCCTCAAATTAAGCCCCCCCTTAATTGGGAAGGGCCCCCCAAATTGGGGGGGGGACAAAATTGGGGGGGGTTTCCTTAATTTTAGAGTGGGGGGCCCCCCCCAAAATTTGGTTTGTGTGGGTTCGACCCTCAACGGGGGCGGAAAAACGCCCCAAAATGGCTCTTTATTACCCCGTTTTTTTGCCCCCACCCTCAAATTAAGGACCCCCTTAAACTGGGACGGGCCCCCCAAATTGGGGGGGGGCCCAAAATTGCAGGGACCCCCCCCCAAAATTGCAGGGGGGGCTGTAAACTTGGGGTGTGCGTCAACCCTATTAAAGCCTCAACGGGGCGGAAAACCCCCAAAACGCCTCTTTATTACCCCATATTTTTGCCCCCACCCCCCAAATTAAGCCCCCCCCCAAACTGGGGGGGCCCCCCAAATTGGGGGGGACCCCCCCAAAATTGCAGGGGGGGCTCTAAACTCCGTGCGTGCGTCGCTTCAACCCCATTAAAACCTCAACAGGGCGGAAAACACCCAAAACGGCTCTTTATTACCCCACTTTTTTTTGCCCCCCCCTTTTTTTTTTTTTTTTGCCTTTCTCCCCCCCCCCCCATTAACCCCCCCCTAAAAAACAAAAAAAAAAGGGGGGGGGGGGGTTTATCATCAGCCCCTCCCCACCCCACAACGGGCTTTTGGGGAGGAGCGTCACACTGTGGGGGGGGGTGGAAAAAAAATATTAAAAAAAGAGGGTTTTTTTTTTGTGGTGTTTTTTTTAAAAGGGACGGGGGGGTTGGGCGTCCCCGGGGGGGGTCGGGGGGGTGCCGGGGGGGGCCCCCCGGGGGGGCACCTCGATGAGACGGGGTTTGTCGATGACGCGGGCGCCGCGGGGTCCCTTTTCCACGATGCCGATGATCCAGGCTTGGTGGCCCTCCGGCCGGCCGGCCGCCTTCAGCTCCGCGCAGAACCGCGCCGCCTGCTCCCGCGGCAGGCAGATCAGCAGCCCTCCTGCGGGGGGGGGGGGGGAAAATAAAAAAAAATTAAAAAAAATAAGGGTATTCCCCCCCCCAGAAATAAAGGACCCCAAAAAATTGGGGTGGAAAAGAGTTTGGAGGAGCTGTGGGGGAGATTTGGGGTGAGAACGGGGGTGGGAATGGGGATTTAGGGGGTGGGAATGAGGATTTGGGGGGGGGGATTGGGGGGGGGGCACCAATTTTTTGGGGGGGGGGGGAAGGGGGGGGAATGAGGGGGCCCCCCTGAAATAAGGGACCCCAAAAAATTGGGGTGGGAAAGAGTTCGGAGGGGCTGCGTGGGAGATTTGGGGTGGGAATGGAGGTTTAGGGGGTGGGAATGGGGATTTGGGGGGGGGCACCACTTTTTGGGGGGGCAGAGAATAAGGGGGACCCCTCCCCGAGATAAAGGACCCAAAAAAATTGGGGTGGGAAAGAGTTTGGAGGGGCCACGGGGGAGATTTGGGGTGAGAATGGGGGTGGGAGTGGTGGTTTAGGGGGTGGGAATGAGGATTTGGGGGGGTTTCGGGGGGGCACCAATTTTTTTGGGGGGGCAGAGAATAAGGGGCCCCCCCCTGAAATAAGGGACCCCAAAAAATTGGGGTGGGAAAGAATTTGGAGGGGCCGCGGGGGAGATTTGGGGTGGGAATGGAGGTTTAGGGGGTGGGAATGGGGATTTGGGGGGGTTTCGGGGGGGGCACCAATTTTTTTGGGGGAGCAGAGAATAAGGGGACCCCCCCTGAAATAAGGGACCCCAAAAAATTGGGGTGGAAAAGAATTTGGAGGGGCCGCGGGGGAGATTTGGGGTGGGAATGGAGGTTTAGGGGGTGGGAATGGGGATTTGGGGGGGGTTCGGGGGGGGCACCAATTTTTTTGGGGGGGCAGAGAATAAGGGGACCCCCCCTGAAATAAGTGACCCCAAAAAATTGGGGTGGGAAAGAGTTTGGAGGGGCCGCGGGGGAGATTTGGGGTGGGAAAGGGGGTGGGAATGGGGGTTTAGGGGGTGGGAATGAGGATTTGGGGGGTTTCGGGGGGGGCACCAATTTTTTTGGGGGGGCAGAGAATAAGGGGACCCCCCCTGAAATAAGGGACCCCAAAAAATTGGGGTGGGAATGAGTTTGGAGGAGCTGCGGGGGAGATTTGGGGTGGGAATGGGGGTGGGAATGGAGGTTTAGGGGGTGGGAATGGGGATTTGGGGGGGGGCACCAATGTTTTTGGGGGGGCAGAGAATAAGGGGACCCCCCCTGAAATAAGGGACCCCAAAAAATTGGGGTGGGAAAGAGTTTGGAGGAGCTGCGGGGGAGATTTGGGGTGGGAATGGGGGTGGGAATGGGGGTTTAGGGGGTGGGAATGAGGATTTGGGGGGGGGGGAATGAGGATTTGGGGGGGGGGGGAACAACTTTTTTGGGAGGGGGGGGAATGGGGACACCCCCCTGAAATAAGGGACCCCAAAAAATTGGGGTGGGAATGAGTTTGGAGGAGCTGTGGGGGAGATTTGGGGTGAGAATGGGGGTGGGAATGGGGGTTTAGGGGGTGGGAATGAGGATTTGGGGGGGGTTCGGGGGGGGCACCAATTTTTTTGGGGGGGCAGAGAATAAGGGGACCCCTCCCCGAGATAAAGGTCCCAAAAAATTGGGGTGGGAAAGAGTTTGGAGGAGCTGTGGGGGAGATTTGGGGTGAGAACGGGGGTGGGAATGGGGATTTAGGGGGGGGGGAACAACTTTTTTGGAAAGGGGGGGAATGGGGGGCCCCCCCAAAATAAGTGACCCCAAAAAATTGGGGTGGGAGAGAGTTCGGAGGGGCCACAGGGGAGATTTGGGGTTCTCCCCCAATTTTTGGAGGTTCTCCCCCAATTTTTGAGGTTCTCCCCCAATTTTTGGAGGTTCTCCTCCAATTTTTGGAGGTCCTCCCCCAATTTTTGGAGGTCCTCCCCCAATTTTTGATGGTGGTTCTCCCCCAATTTTTGATGGTTCTTCCTCAATTTTTGGAGGTTTTCCTCCAATTTTTGAAGTTCTCCCCCAATTTTTGGAGGTTCTCTCCCAATTTTTGAAGTTCCCCCCCAATTTTTGATGGTTCTCTCCCAATTTTTGATGGTTCTCTCCCAATTTTTGATGGTTCTCTCCCAATTTTTGATGGTTCTCTCCCAATTTTTGATGGTTCTCTCCCAATTTTTGATGGTTCTCCCTCAATTTTTGGAGGTTCTCCCCCAATTTTTGATGGTTCTCCCCCAATTTTTGATGGTTCTCCCCCAATTTTTGAAGTTCCCCCCTAATTTTTGAAGGTTCTCCTCCAATTTTTGGAGGTTCCCCCCCAATTTTTGATGGTTCTCTCCCAATTTTTGATGGTTCTCCCCCAATTTTTGGAGGTTCTCCCCCAATTTTTGGAGGTTCCCCCCCAATTTTTGGAGGTTCTCCCCCAATTTTGGGGGTGTCCCCCCCCCCCCAGCCCGTACCCGACGTCTCGGGGGCGGTGCCCTGCAGGAGGCCCAGGCGCCCCCCTCCCCCGGCGGCTTTGCTGACGGCGGCCATCTTGGCGATGACGGGCAAGTTGTGGATGACGAAGGCCACCTCCTGCCGCTGGTGGCCGGCCAAGGCCCTGGCGTGGCCCAGGATGCCGAACCCCGTCACGTCGGTGGCCGCGTGGGCCCCGAAGGCCCTCATCAACCCGGCGGCTGGTGGAGGAGGAGGGGGACACCCCGTCATCGCTGTCCCAAAAAAGACCTCCCCCAAAAAAAGACCTCCCCCAAAAAAAGACCTCCCCCAAAAAAAGACCTCCCCCAAAAAAAGACCTCCCCCAAAAAAAGACCTCCCCCAAAAAAAGACCTCCCCCAAAAAAAGACCTCCCCCCAAAAAAGACCTCCCCCCAAAAAAGGCCTCCCCCCAAAAAAAGACCTCCCCCAAAAAAGACCTCCCCCAAAAAGACCTCCCCCCAAAAAAAGACCTCCCCCCAAAAAGACCTCCCCCAAAAAAGACCTCCCCCAAAAAAGACCTCCCCCAAAAAAGACCTCCCCCAAAAAAGACCTCCCCCAAAAAAGACCTCCCCCAAAAAAGGCCTCCCCAAAAAAGGCCTCCCCAAAAAAGACCTCCCCAAAAAAGACCTCCCCCCAAAAAAGACCTCCCCCCAAAAAAGACCTCCCCCCAAAAAAGACCTCCCCCAAAAAGGCCTCCCCCAAAAAGGCCTCCCCCAAAAAAGGCCTCCCCCAAAAAAGGCCTCCCCCAAAAAAGGCCTCCCCCAAAAAAGGCCTCCCCCAAAAAGACCTCCCCCAAAAAAGACCTCCCCCAAAAAGACCTCCCCCAAAAAGGCCTCCCCAAAAAAGACCTCCCCCAAAAAAGGCCTCCCCCAAAAAGACCTCCCCCAAAAAGACCTCCCCCAAAAAAGACCTCCCCCAAAAAGACCTCCCCCAAAAAGACCTCCCCCAAAAAAGACCTCCCCCAAAAAAGACCTCCCCCAAAAAGACCTCCCCCAAAAAAAGACCTCCCCCAAAAAAAGACCTCCCCCCAAAAAAGACCTCCCCCAAAAAGACCTCCCCCAAAAAGACCTCCCCCAAAAAGACCTCCCCAAAAAGACCTCCCCCAAAAAGACCTCCCCAAAAAGACCTCCCCAAAAAGACCTCCCCAAAAAAGACCTCCCCAAAAAAGACCTCCCCAAAAAAGACCTCCCCAAAAAAGACTTCCCCCAAAAGACCTCGAGAAGGTCCTACCGGTGCGGTTGAGCGTGGCCATGCTGAACATGGCCTCCTGGTAGGCCAACTCCACCTCCTCCCGCGTCACCACCAGCTTGATCTTGTTCCAGCGCTCCGGCTGTTGGGGACGGCAACGGAAGGGACACGCGGCATCAGGGACATGCCGGCGGTGGCTCTTGGGGACATCCGGGGGGGGTTTGGGGGATCTCGGGGGCGTCACGGGCGGCTTAGAGAACCTCATGGTGGACCTACGTCACCTTGGGGGCATCTAAGGGGGCTTAACAGTTCTCTTAAGGACATCTAAGGTGGCTTGGGACCTCCACGGTGGACCTGCATCCACCTGGGGACATCTAAGGTGGCTTCGCAGTCCACTTGGGGACATGTGGGGTGGTTTGGGGGCTCTAGGGTGGATCTCGGGGGCGTCACGGGCAGCTTGGAGAACCTTATGGTGGACCTACATCACCTTGGGGGCATCTAAGGTGTCCCTAAGGAGATCTCTAAGCCATCTAAGGTGACTTGGGACCTCCACGGTGGACCTGCATCCACCTGGGGACATCTAAGGTGGCTTTGCAGTCCTCTTGGGGACACGTGGGGTGGTTTGGGAGCTCTGCGGTGGATCTTGGGGACATCCGGGGTGATTTAAAGAGCCTCATGGTGGACCTACAACCCCTTGAGGACATCTAAGGTGGCTTCGCAGCCCTCTCGGGGACATCTAGGGTGGTTTGGGACCTCCGTGGTGGACTTGCATGCACTTGGGGACATCTAAGGTGGCTTAGGGAAGCCCATGGTGGATGTCCATCACCTCGGGAACATCTAAGGTGGCTTAGGAGTTCTCCTGGGGACACCAGGGGTGGGGGTTGGGGTGTCCCGTGTCCCCCTCCCCACGACTCACGTTGTCCAACCACTGGTGGGCGCTGACGGCCACCTGCGTCCCCAACGGTTTGGTGAGCACCAGGACGTCCCCGGGGACGGCGCTGTCGGGCCTGGAGGGGGGAGGGGACGGACGGACATCAGACGGAGAACCCCCTCCTCCCAGTGCCCCTCCCCCCCCCCCCCTCCCCGAAAACGCACATAATGAACTCGTTGGGCTGACAAACGACGGTGGCCACTCCCCCCACGATCACCCAGGGGTTCACCACCGTCTGTCCCCCCGTCACCGACGTCCCCCCGTCCTCCGCCGCGTCCCGGAACCCTTTGATGATGAGCGGCATAACCTTCTCCCGTTCCTACGGGAAAAAAAAAAAGGGGGTGAACAAAAAAAAAAGGGGGTGGAAACCCCCCCCCCACCCCCCACCCCCCCTCCCAGCGGTGGTGTCCCCTCGGTTGTCACCTCCTCGGTCATCTTCTGGCTGACGCTGAGCAGCATGAGCATGTTGTCACACTCGGTGATGCCCATGGCGTAGAGGTCGCTCAGCACGTTGGCGCAGGCGATGCGGCCCTGGGGGGGGCGGTTTTTTTTTTTGGGGGGGCCCTACGACACTTGACAGGTATTTGGGGGCCCCGAAGTGGGGGTTTGGGGGGTTCTCGGGGTGGTTTGGGGCAGCGAAGGGGGATGTTGGGGGCGGGGGGGGGGCAGGATGGGATTGGGGGGCTCTAAAATGGGATATTGGGGGGTGGGGGTGGGGCAGGATGGGATTTGGGGGCTCTAAAATGGGATATTGGGGGGTGGGAGTGGGGTTTGGGGGGGCCCCGGGGGGGGTTTAGGGTTCTAAAATGGGATATTGGGGGGTGGGGATGGGGTTTGGGGGGGGCAGGATGGGATTGGGGGGCTCTAAAATGGGATATTGGGGGGTGGGGGTGGGGCAGGATGGGATTTGGGGGGAGTCAGTGGGATTTGGGGGCTCTAAAATGGGATATTGGGGGGTGGGAGTGGGGTTTGGGGGGGCCCCGGGGGGGTTTGGGGTTCTAAAATGGGATATTGGGGGGTGGGGATGGGGTTGGGGGGGCCCAGGATGGGATCTGGGGGGGTAGTGGGATTTGGGGAGGGGAGTCAGTGGGATTTGGGGGCTCTAAAATGGGATATTGGGGGGTGGAGGTGGGGTTTGGGGGGGGCAGGATGGGATTTGGGGGGGTAGTGGGATTTGGGGGCTCTAAAATGGGATATTGGGGGGTGGGAGTGAGGTTTGGGGGGGGGCCCGGGGGGGTTTGGGGTTCTAAAATGGGATATTGGGGGGTGGGGATGGGGTTGGGGGGACCAGGATGGGATCTGGGGGGGGCAGGATGGGATTTGGGGGGTGGGAGTGAGGTTTGGGGGGGGCCCCGGGGGGTTTGGGGTTCTAAAATGGGATATTGAGGGGTGGGGATGGGGTTTGGGGGGGGCCAGGATGGGATCTGGGGGGGTAGTGGGATTTGGGGAGGGGAGTCAGTGGGATTTGGGGGCTCTAAAATGGGATATTGGGGGGTGGGAGTGAGGTTTGGGGGGGGCCCCGGGGGGGTTTGGGGTTCTAAAATGGGATATTGGGGGGTGGGGATGGGGTTGGGGGGGGCCCAGGATGGGATTGGGGGGGTAGTGGGATTTGGGGGGGGGGCAGTGGGATTTGGGGGCTCTAAAATGGGATATTGGGGGGTGGGAGTGAGGTTTGGGGGGGGCCCCGGGGGGGGGGTGGGGTTCTAAAATAGGATATTGGGGGGGTGGGGGTGGGGTTTGGGGGGGCAGGATGGGATTTGAGGGGGTAGTGGGATTTGGGGGGGGGGGGGGTAGTGGGATTTGGGGGCTCTAAAATGGGATATTGGGGGGTGGGTGGGGATGGGGGTTTGGGG
>NW_028127797.1:0-68112 GCF_965231255.1 Vanellus vanellus
GTCTGGTGCCATGGGACCCCCGAGTTCAGGAGGCCGGCATGCAGCCGACTGAACTCCGTGTCTCTCGGTGGGGAAAGGCGCTTTTCAGACCTGGCACGCCTCTCCTCTTTGAATCTAGCTCTTCTTTGGACATTGCTTAGCATAGCTATTAAGTAATTAATCATAGCAACTTATTGATATTTATACTGTGTAAAGCCATGGTGTTTAACCCTAACACTCAAGTCAGGATGCTGCTTGGTTGACGGCCTCGTCAACAGCCCAGACTATTCCAAGTGGCTGGAGCTGGGAAGAAGGAGTTGAAATCAGCTGGAGCTTCAGCGCAGAGCCGGGGCTTCAATTAGCCAGAGCTTGGCAAGCAGGAGCTGGAGGGAGATGGGGTGTCCTCTGTCCGGAGCACGCATTAGCCAGAGGCAAGGCTCCCGGCAGCGGTAATGAGCAGGAGCTGCAATTAGCCGGAGCGTGTGTTGGCTGGAGCAGCCGCTGGCCAAACTGCACTCCCCGCAGGGCTGAAGAGCGGCCGGGTGCAGGCTGGGCTGTCCCAAGCGAGGAGCTGCGAGCAGAGGGGAGGCGAGCGGTGCTTCTGCCGGCGGGGAGCCCGGCCTCTTGCCGGGGGGGTTAAATCCCCGCCAGGCACCTGTCTGGGCCCCGTTCCCGAGGGCAGAGGTGGGGTGGGGGTCCCCCGGCTTGTGGCCGTTGTCTGGCCGCGACAAAGAGGGTCATTTCTCGCCTCCTCTTTTCCCAGTGCCCCCTTGTGCGTCCCGGTAAGAAAATCCTGCGGGATTGATTCCGCCAGCTGCTCAGGTAATTGCAGGCGTGGGGCTGGGGGAGCGGGGAGACACGTTTGCGAGTTCGGGGGCGCTCCAGGCACTCCACGTCAAACGGGCAGAAAAGGCAAATTTGCTGCCAGCGCAGAAAAACTGATGCAGGGCTGCAGTGAACAGAGCGTGCCTCCTTCCCGGATTGGTGCCTGGGTAGTTAGGAATGTCTTCCTTTGGGGTGAAAGAGCCACCTTTCCTCTCGCATAAATTAAGAGCTGCCCGGTACCTTCTTTAGGGTCCGGTGTTTCCCTTCCGTCTGTTCATGCTAATTTTATGGGCAAGTTGGAAATAGCCTTTTCTCTTTCCCTGCGTACTGAATTGTTAGGAGTCTGTGGCGCGAGCATGGTTAATTTTGGAGCACCTAGGTGCCGGTGGAAACGTAGTGAAGGAAACGCGATGGAAACTGATGTTTTGCTTGGGTTTTACTCAATTTTTTTTTTTTTTTTTTTTTTCTTTGAGCGTTGATGGCATGTTGTCCTGTGGCTCAACTCACCTTCTGTTCCGTGGAGCCTCCGATCTAGGGTTTTTAAGTCAGAAAAGCTTGTCCTTCCAGAAAAGGACTGGTGGTTGGGCAGATTGAGGGGTAGGCTCAGAGAGTCGCTGAAGTACCCGGTCAGTGTTACAGCCAAACGTCACTTAACCTTGCGGTTCCCTTTCGCTCCTTTCCCCCCAGCTCCCTCAGGGCTGGGAGTTTTTGGTGTTTGGTTTTTTTTTTTTTTTTTTTGCGGGTGTGTGGGTTTGTGTGGGGCGTGCGTGTGGTTTCCAAAGCAGAGCACGGTGTTGCCTGGTGGCAGCCTGCAGAGCTCTTTTGCTGCCCGACCTCTCCTTTTCCACTCCACTCTCAGGGCTGTAACTTTCCTTTGGCTGATTTGAGCAGAGCAATGAAGTAACTTGCCTGTGTAAATGTGCTGGTGATACCAGGAAGGGAAGTGCTTGGACCGGTAGTGAAAAACTTGGCTCCCAGTAGGATTTCTGAAGGCAGAACAGCAGCAGCAGGAAGCAGAGCGAGTTCCCCCCGAATTGGATGTGTGTCAAACCCGTGAAAGTTTTATCGCCAAATGTTGTTTGGCAGTACCTTCCAAGGGGCTCTCTTTGGTAAACGTAAATTTTCAGGAGATTCAGGGTTGTGTGTGGCAAAACGCGTCCCTCTGTCTGCGTGCCCCGCTCCGCAAACATCCGGCGGCAGGGCGGTCGGTCCCCGCTCTGAGTATTGGCAAGGTGGTGCTGCGATATTGTCCTGATTTGAGTGACACGGGACTAATTTCTCTACTAATACTTGGTGCAGGTGCAGGGATGAGGAATACAGGTGCAGGGATGAGGAGGAGCGAGAGCCGGGCACTTGACCCAAGCCGGCCAACAGGATTATTTCGTACCATCAGCGTCACGTTCCCTATAAATTAGAAAGCTTGCTGGGAAGTTCTCTCTCTCCCTTGATGGCTGCGGTCCCGAGAACTTCGTGCCCTGGTGCCGGACCCCCGAGGCCTTCCCTTCCTCCTGCCGTCGTAGCGCTCGCAGTGTCCGACGTTTGCTGTCCGCTGCTGGGAGTGCACAGCTTCCTACGGATAGAATGGGCTGAGTATAATCTTTGCGTATTCTGTATGGCTATCGGGATCAATATTGGTTGTTTAGTGCTATCAATGTTGTTTATGGAATCCTACTCTATTAAATCGGTTTATACTTTGCCTCCCGGGTTTCCTTGTTTTTTCCCCGATGCCCTTTCCCAGGTGGGGAGGGGTCATCGGGTGATAGAACAATTGTCTAAACGGCCAGAAGTTGTTACGGGTCTCTCAAAACGTAACAGATGTTTAGACCTAACAGAGGGGTTCTGGAAGGGAAGGAGAAAGCGTTCTCAGCCCTGACAGAAAACAGGCAGACCCTCTTCTCTGTCTGCGGCTTTCCTGTGTGCGCGACATGAAGCTGTTTTATTTTTCTCCCTTGTTCCTGGTCTAAATAGCTCTGAAGCTGCTGCTGCGGGTTTGCAATTTGCGTTGCTGCGGGTTTGTGGAGTCCTCGTTATGGACGTCTTCTGCTGTGGCCGAGTGTCAGGAGGCGGTTTTCGGTTTAAAGCTTCAGCAATGGCATCCACTGAAACCAGCGTAGGTGAAGGTGATCCTGCGCGTGCGGCTGCGCTCGCAGGGATGCTCGGGCGCTCCTCGTGCAAAGAGCGAGGTGCACGTGGGCACCGGCAGGGTTGCGCTGGGGTCTGGGCGCGTGCCGTACTCCTGCTTTTGGGAGACGGCAGAGAGCGTGTGCCCGGTAAGGCGGAGGGCAGTCGAAAGCTGTCAGGGACCCTGAGCGGGTTTGGTGGCGCAATGGCAGTTTGAAAAGCTCGTGACCGTCCGGAGAAAGAGCCTGGAACAAATCATTGCCTTTTTGGCAGGAGGCGGTTCAGCGGGCCGGTGGGTTGCTGTACCCTTTAACAAAAATGTTCACCTTGGGCCGTCTAGGGTGAGGAAACCTTGGCTGTACGTAGGCTTGAGGAAACGCCCGATTTGGCCTTAGAAGTCCAGTGGCGTTCAATATGTACTATTGAACTATCACGCTTACGGAGGCACTAATAGCACCACACACAATCGGATGAAGCTGTGTCCCGTGAACCAGCACAGCCACACGTAAGGATTTGGGTGGCGTTCACTAGGAACTCTCACGGCTAGATTGGTGAAAAGTGTCGTTTATTGAAGCGACAGAGGCACAAGTTCTTTTGGAGTGCCGGTGATAGTGACTGTCCGCAAAGCCCGTGCGTATACTAAAGATGTTAGTGATACAGCCTGGCTACAAATGCGCTAAGTTCTAAAACAACTCTGTTGAGATTTCTAAGTTTCCCGGGGAAGCACTCGGCGTAGCCGAGTGTTGGAATCTTGCCCACGAGCGTCCTTGTTGGGGGAAGGAGAGGCTCAGCCCGTCGACGGATCCCAGCAGTCACGGGTGGTCGGCCACGGCATTTCCCTGCCCGCGTTGGTATCTTCCCTGACATCCCTCCTCTCTGACGCTATTTTCATACTCTTTTTTTTTTTTTTTTTTTTTTTTTTTTTTTTTTTTTTTTTTACCTTTCAGGTGGAGCTTGATGGACTCTAGTCATACCTACTTGTGTTATGATTGGTGTAAAATTCTCTCGCTTGGCTTTTAAAGGTATAGACTACGAAAAATTCAGAGCGTGGTCTGCGTGAGGAGCGGTCGCATCTCGGAGGTGGGTAGCTTTTGGGATGGAGGTGTGTTTTGGTATTATAATGACATTATAATGAGGAAAGTTCACCCAAAGGATAGCATTTTGTCCAAAATGACAGATGGTTGGCTCAGGGTAACAATTTGGCAGCTTATCTGTTCCATAAGACCTTCGGGGGTTCCATTTGACCCTCAAGTTCCCATTTGATCGCAGAGTTTGGCCGCGGCATCTCCACTCCGCTCCATCCGCCGCACTGTTTTTCCTTCGAGTTGGCGCACCGGACTCCCCCGATGTCGTCAACATCTAAGGTTGCCTCGGGGACCTTTGTGAAACGCATCCTTTGCACACCAGCTGCACTCTGCCCTGGAGAGTTTCCTCCACGCTGCACTTTTCTTCAAAATGGGACATCATTACCTTAATTTCTAAGTCACCTCCAGTAATGATTCCACACCAGGTTTGCCTGCCGGTGGCTGAGCGGCGCGAGGGGACGGGGCCACCCCTGGGTCTGCTGGCTTTGTGTCTGGGGGGGTGTGTGTGGGGTGTGGGTGTGTGTGGGGGGGTGTCTGTGTGGGTGATGATGTCATTTGGGGCAGCCCAGGGGCCCTGAGGGAGTGTCGGCAGTGATGCTGCGGAGGACCAGGTGAGTGGGGGATGGGGGGGGTCAGATGGGGGTCGCCCGAGAAGAGGCCAATCACAGCCCCAAAATGTCTGAAAATCCGGGGGGGGGGGGGGAGGATTAGCAAACTTTAAAACCCGTAAATATGGGCGTGAGGCATTGAAATAAAGAAACATCTCACATTTTAGTCTCTATTAATAAATGAATATTCATTGCTTTACATAGGAGGAGTTTGAAATAAAGCCCTAGATGTACTCTGTTACGTAAAGGATTTTAGACTCTAAAAAGGTGTGTCCCAGAGCCCATTTTTGGCTCTATCGTTCTCTCTCTGCCGGGCTGCCCGCCCTTTTCTTTACCTGCTCTCTCTCCCCTTCAGCTCCTCGAGGTTTTCCGGTATTCCTCAGGCTTATATTGACCCTAAATATATCTCTCTCTGTGTGTAAATGGATACCTAAGTGACATGTCTATTCTCTGTAAGGTTTTTGAAATGCAAGGAAAGCCTATTTATGGAAAGCCCTGAAAACCTCGACACACCACCCTGCACTCCTCCCCATTTTTTTTTTTTTGGAAGATGTAAAAGCGCTTTTAAAAGCTGCCCCTTCCCCCTTCCCCTTCTCCCCCTTTTCCCATGCCAATTTGGGGCCGCTTTCCCCTGCCGGGCCGTGCACGCAGAACGGGAGTTGCCGCCACGGCACAAAAGTACCCCAAAGCCCTGC
The DNA here is from genome assembly GCF_965231255.1 of Vanellus vanellus. Classification (NCBI taxonomy): domain Eukaryota; kingdom Metazoa; phylum Chordata; class Aves; order Charadriiformes; family Charadriidae; genus Vanellus; species Vanellus vanellus. The sequence continues at coordinate 5,314 of NW_028127797.1, forward strand.
TTCTGGGTCTGCAGGGGAGAAAATAAAAACCCGATTTTCTGTTTTGGGGGAAAAAAAAATAAAAGAAAAAAAAAAGAAGAAGAAGAAGAAAAAATTTCCCAATTTGGGTCTCCTGGGCAAGCCCCATCCACCTGGCTTGGTGCAGCTGGAAAGCAAAAAAACAACCTCCCCTTTTCCACGCTCAGAAGCAAAAATCACCAATTGTTGCGTGGTGGATAAGCGTTAAAAAGCCCCAAAGCTGAGCCTTGTGGAAAAGCGGAGAAACCCCCACCCCGATGTACGGAAAAGGTGGGTGCAGCGGCGGCAGTTTGGTGGCTCCAGTGTGGGCGAGTTGCGGAGCGTGGGGTGCCCCCCGTGAGTCCCCCGCTGTGGGTTCCCCCGGCCGGCTCCCCTGGGGGAGGTCCCCCCAGCGCAGGGGAGTTGTAGCCCTCCTCGGCCCCGCCCCCTGTTGCCATAGGCCCCGCCTCCCCATGCTGCCCCACCTGCCGCCCCGCCTCCCGTCCCCTGGGCCCCGCGTCCCATGCTTGGCGGACCCCCCGCCGGCCTCGGCCCCGCCTCCCGCCCCGGCTCCTCCTCCGAGGCCCCGCCTCCCCGGCCCCGCCCAGCCCTGCTCGGCCCCGCCTCCCCCGCCCCTGCAGCGGGGAGGTGCGCATGCGCGCTACGGCGCGCGTCTGACTGCGCTCGCTGCTGCCACCAGGCGACCAAAAGCCGGTCCTGCGCCCGGGGAGCCGCTCATGCGCAGTACAGCGCGATGTTGCACGCTCGCTGCTGCACGGCGCCCTGCCGACACGCCGGTACCGCAACGGGAGATCGGCGCACGCGCGTACAGCGCGGCTGTTTCTGCGCTCGCTGCTACCGAATGGCGGCCGAGAGCTCGCGCTGCGGCGCGAGGGGCGCGCGTGCGCAGTACCGCGAACTGCTGCGCGCTCGCTGCCGCCGCCGTGCGACCGAACGCCGGTACTGCGGCCGGGGGTCGGCGCATGCGCGCTACAGCGCGATGGTCCGCGCTCGCATCTGCCGCCTGGCGGCCGCAAGCCGGTACTGCAGCCGGGCGGCCGCGCCCGCGCAGTACAGCGCTCTCGTGGGTCCTGCCTCCTTCTCGGCCTCTGCCGCGCCTCCCGCCCTCTTCGGCCGCGCCTCCCCGCTCGTCCCGGCCCCGCCTCTCTACCTATCTCAGCCCCGCCTCGCCACTAGCCCTCGGCCCCGGCTCCCTGCCGTCTTCCACCCCGCCTCCCCCATCTCGCCCCGCCTCCCCCCTCGCCTCGTCCCCGCCTCCCGGGCTACTCCGCCCCGCCCCCCCTGCGGCGGCTCTGCCGCCCCCTCGCCTCGGCCCCTCCTCCCCGCTCGTCCCGGACCCGCCTCCCTGGCCTCTCCCGCCCCGCCTCCCCCGTCTCGGCCCCGCCTCCCCGCCCGCCTCGGCCCCGCCCTGCACAGCGCCGGTCCCGCACGGGCCGGTGCCGGGCGCCGGCCCCGGCGGCGGGGGAGGGCCAGGACCACCGGGCAGACGAGCGGGCTCCTTCGGCGCGTGCGGGGGTGTCTCCCGCCCGCTGGCCGACCGGCGCTGGCGGGGCGGGGGCTTCAAGCCGCCGCCTGCGGCAGGCTGCCGCTCCGCTGGAGGCGAGCCGGCTCCGCGTGGCCCCCGGGCGTTACCCGAGAGCTGACGGAAGGCAAGAGGGGAAAAAGGCGCGAGGATTTTATTTTGTGCCGTCGCACACAAACCCATCCAGTTTGGAAGAAGAAAAAGCCGCGGGTTTGGTAAATCCGCCCCCCCCCGCTCCGCGCCGCGCCGCGCAGGGGCGGCCGCGCCTGCCCGTCGCTCCGGCAACGGCCCCACGCCGCCGCCGCCGCCGCCTCTTCACCATGGCGACCGCTCCCGGGCGGATGGGCGGGAGGACGGGCCAATCACAGCGCGGGGGCCGCGCTTCGGTTGGTCGAATTGCCTCGCCGGGGTGGGGCGCGGCGTGGATTGACGGCAACGCCGAGCCAATGGAGCGGGGCCTCCCAAAGAGGGGTGCGGGCGACGGCCAATGGGCGCGCGGCGAGGGCGGGCCGGGACGCTCCGGAAGCAGAGAGGGCCGGGGGAGAATGGCGCCCAGTTCGAAAGCGGAGCGGAGCGGAGCGGAGCGGAGCGGCGCGGGGGGAAAGCGCAGCCCGGCGCGCGGGCCCTGTGCCGGCCGGGCCCGCGGGCTCGCCGCGAGGCAGTCGTGAGACAGCCGTGAGGCAGCTGGAGCGCGTCAAGGTGAGCGGGGGGCGGTGGGCAAAGATGCGGGAGGGCCTGAGGGGGCCCCGAGGGAACATGGTGGGGGGGCTGTAGAGGGCCCTGAGGGGTGATGGGCCTTGAGGGGGTCTGGGGCAACGGGGGGCTTGAGGGGGGGCACTGTAGGCTCGGAGCGGGACTGGCTGGGCCCGGCTCCCCGCGGGGTGCCTTGGGCCTGGGGGGTTTGGGGTGCGGGGCTGGTGGTGCCGGAGAAATAAAGGCCGAAAGGGTGATAGCGAAGCGGCGCCCGGGCCGTGCCGGCGCTTCCCCGCAGCGCGGTGGGGTCGGGCCCTCCGCACTTGCCCAGCGCTCCCCAAAAGCGTCTGTGGGCCCTGGGGGTGGCGGGCTGGGGGGTGGCTGCGCTCGGGCTGGCCCTCGGCGTGGCCCGCGGGGACTGCCGAGGGGGTGAGGAAGCGGAGGGGGTGAGCCGGTTTGGGGCCCGAAACAGAGAGCAGGTCTTCTGCCCCGAGGGCTGGAAAGCAGGCTCCCGGGGCTGGTTTTGGGGTGCAGAAACAGGCAGAGTTGCGTGGCTTTGGGCTGAGGAGCAGGGGTGCAGTCCTGCATTTTTGGGGCTTGAGAAGGGGCCCGGCAGCTGAGGTTATGGGCTCAGAAAGGGGCACTAAACGAGCGGGTTTGGGGGTTAAGAGCAGACTCCAGTCTGGCTGCTTTCGCAGGGGCCGGCGGGGAGGCAGAGAGGAGTTGGGAGGCGTTGGGGGCTGCAGGGAAAAACAGGGGGTGGGCAAGGTGCGTGGACCGTCCCCGGAGGTGGGGGTCTGGTGCCATGGGACCCCCGAGTTCAGGAGGCCGGCATGCAGCCGACTGAACTCCGTGTCTCTCGGTGGGGAAAGGCGCTTTTCAGACCTGGCACGCCTCTCCTCTTTGAATCTAGCTCTTCTTTGGACATTGCTTAGCATAGCTATTAAGTAATTAATCATAGCAACTTATTGATATTTATACTGTGTAAAGCCATGGTGTTTAACCCTAACACTCAAGTCAGGATGCTGCTTGGTTGACGGCCTCGTCAACAGCCCAGACTATTCCAAGTGGCTGGAGCTGGGAAGAAGGAGTTGAAATCAGCTGGAGCTTCAGCGCAGAGCCGGGGCTTCAATTAGCCAGAGCTTGGCAAGCAGGAGCTGGAGGGAGATGGGGTGTCCTCTGTCCGGAGCACGCATTAGCCAGAGGCAAGGCTCCCGGCAGCGGTAATGAGCAGGAGCTGCAATTAGCCGGAGCGTGTGTTGGCTGGAGCAGCCGCTGGCCAAACTGCACTCCCCGCAGGGCTGAAGAGCGGCCGGGTGCAGGCTGGGCTGTCCCAAGCGAGGAGCTGCGAGCAGAGGGGAGGCGAGCGGTGCTTCTGCCGGCGGGGAGCCCGGCCTCTTGCCGGGGGGGTTAAATCCCCGCCAGGCACCTGTCTGGGCCCTGTTCCCGAGGGCAGAGGTGGGGTGGGGGTCCCCCGGCTTGTGGCCGTTGTCTGGCCGCGACAAAGAGGGTCATTTCTCGCCTCCTCTTTTCCCAGTGCCCCCTTGTGCGTCCCGGGAAGAAAATCCTGCGGGATTGATTCCGCCAGCTGCTCAGGTAATTGCAGGCGTGGGGCTGGGGGAGCGGGGAGACACGTTTGCGAGTTCGGGGGCGCTCCAGGCACTCCACGTCAAACGGGCAGAAAAGGCAAATTTGCTGCCAGCGCAGAAAAACTGATGCAGGGCTGCAGTGAACAGAGCGTGCCTCCTTCCCGGATTGGTGCCTGGGTAGTTAGGAATGTCTTCCTTTGGGGTGAAAGAGCCACCTTTCCTCTCGCATAAATTAAGAGCTGCCCGGTACCTTCTTTAGGGTCCGGTGTTTCCCTTCCGTCTGTTCATGCTAATTTTATGGGCAAGTTGGAAATAGCCTTTTCTCTTTCCCTGCGTACTGAATTGTTAGGAGTCTGTGGCGCGAGCATGGTTAATTTTGGAGCACCTAGGTGCCGGTGGAAACGTAGTGAAGGAAACGCGATGGAAACTGATGTTTTGCTTGGGTTTTACTCAATTTTTTTTTTTTTTTTTTTTTTCTTTGAGCGTTGATGGCATGTTGTCCTGTGGCTCAACTCACCTTCTGTTCCGTGGAGCCTCCGATCTAGGGTTTTTAAGTCAGAAAAGCTTGTCCTTCCAGAAAAGGACTGGTGGTTGGGCAGATTGAGGGGTAGGCTCAGAGAGTCGCTGAAGTACCCGGTCAGTGTTACAGCCAAACGTCACTTAACCTTGCGGTTCCCTTTCGCTCCTTTCCCCCCAGCTCCCTCAGGGCTGGGAGTTTTTGGTGTTTGGTTTTTTTTTTTTTTTTTTGCGGGTGTGTGGGTTTGTGTGGGGCGTGCGTGTGGTTTCCAAAGCAGAGCACGGTGTTGCCTGGTGGCAGCCTGCAGAGCTCTTTTGCTGCCCGACCTCTCCTTTTCCACTCCACTCTCAGGGCTGTAACTTTCCTTTGGCTGATTTGAGCAGAGCAATGAAGTAAGTTGCCTGTGTAAATGTGCTGGTGATACCAGGAAGGGAAGTGCTTGGACCGGTAGTGAAAAACTTGGCTCCCAGTAGGATTTCTGAAGGCAGAACAGCAGCAGCAGGAAGCAGAGCGAGTTCCCCCCGAATTGGATGTGTGTCAAACCCGTGAAAGTTTTATCGCCAAATGTTGTTTGGCAGTACCTTCCAAGGGGCTCTCTTTGGTAAACGTAAATTTTCAGGAGATTCAGGGTTGTGTGTGGCAAAACGCGTCCCTCTGTCTGCGTGCCCCGCTCCGCAAACATCCGGCGGCAGGGCGGTCGGTCCCCGCTCTGAGTATTGGCAAGGTGGTGCTGCGATATTGTCCTGATTTGAGTGACACGGGACTAATTTCTCTACTAATACTTGGTGCAGGTGCAGGGATGAGGAATACAGGTGCAGGGATGAGGAGGAGCGAGAGCCGGGCACTTGACCCAAGCCGGCCAACAGGATTATTTCGTACCATCAGCGTCACGTTCCCTATAAATTAGAAAGCTTGCTGGGAAGTTCTCTCTCTCCCTTGATGGCTGCGGTCCCGAGAACTTCGTGCCCTGGTGCCGGACCCCCGAGGCCTTCCCTTCCTCCTGCCGTCGTAGCGCTCGCAGTGTCCGACGTTTGCTGTCCGCTGCTGGGAGTGCACAGCTTCCTACGGATAGAATGGGCTGAGTATAATCTTTGCGTATTCTGTATGGCTATCGGGATCAATATTGGTTGTTTAGTGCTATCAATGTTGTTTATGGAATCCTACTCTATTAAATCGGTTTATACTTTGCCTCCCGGGTTTCCTTGTTTTTTCCCGATGCCCTTTCCCGGGTGGGGAGGGGTCATCGGGTGATAGAACAATTGTCTAAACGGCCAGAAGTTGTTACGGGTCTCTCAAAACGTAACAGATGTTTAGACCTAACAGAGGGGTTCTGGAAGGGAAGGAGAAAGCGTTCTCAGCCCTGACAGAAAACAGGCAGACCCTCTTCTCTGTCTGCGGCTTTCCTGTGTGCGCGACATGAAGCTGTTTTATTTTTCTCCCTTGTTCCTGGTCTAAATAGCTCTGAAGCTGCTGCTGCGGGTTTGCAATTTGCGTTGCTGCGGGTTTGTGGAGTCCTCGTTATGGACGTCTTCTGCTGTGGCCGAGTGTCAGGAGGCGGTTTTCGGTTTAAAGCTTCAGCAATGGCATCCACTGAAACCAGCGTAGGTGAAGGTGATCCTGCGCGTGCGGCTGCGCTCGCAGGGATGCTCGGGCGCTCCTCGTGCAAAGAGCGAGGTGCGCATGGGCACCGGCAGGGTTGCGCTGGGGTCTGGGCGCGTGCCGTACTCCTGCTTTTGGGAGACGGCAGAGAGCGTGTGCCCGGTAAGGCGGAGGGCAGTCGAAAGCTGGCAGGGACCCTGAGCGGGTTTGGTGGCGCAATGGCAGTTTGAAAAGCTCGTGACCGTCCGGAGAAAGAGCCTGGAACAAATCATTGCCTTTTTGGCAGGAGGCGGTTCAGCGGGCCGGTGGGTTGCTGTACCCTTTAACAAAAATGTTCACCTTGGGCCGTCTAGGGTGAGGAAACCTTGGCTGTACGTAGGCTTGAGGAAACGCCCGATTTGGCCTTAGAAGTCCAGTGGCGTTCAATATGTACTATTGAACTATCACGCTTACGGAGGCACTAATAGCACCACACACAATCGGATGAAGCTGTGTCCCGTGAACCAGCACAGCCACACGTAAGGATTTGGGTGGCGTTCACTAGGAACTCTCACGGCTAGATTGGTGAAAAGTGTCGTTTATTGAAGCGACAGAGGCACAAGTTCTTTTGGAGTGCCGGTGATAGTGACTGTCCGCAAAGCCCGTGCGTATACTAAAGATGTTAGTGATACAGCCTGGCTACAAATGCGCTAAGTTCTAAAACAACTCTGTTGAGATTTCTAAGTTTCCCGGGGAAGCACTCGGCGTAGCCGAGTGTTGGAATCTTGCCCACGAGCGTCCTTGTTGGGGGAAGGAGAGGCTCAGCCCGTCGACGGATCCCAGCAGTCACGGGTGGTCGGCCACGGCATTTCCCTGCCCGCGTTGGTATCTTCCCTGACATCCCTCCTCTCTGACGCTATTTTCATACTCTTTTTTTTTTTTTTTTTTTTTTTTTTTTTTTACCTTTCAGGTGGAGCTTGATGGACTCTAGTCATACCTACTTGTGTTATGATTGGTGTAAAATTCTCTCGCTTGGCTTTTAAAGGTATAGACTACGAAAAATTCAGAGCGTGGTCTGCGTGAGGAGCGGTCGCATCTCGGAGGTGGGTAGCTTTTGGGATGGAGGTGTGTTTTGGTATTATAATGACATTATAATGAGGAAAGTTCACCCAAAGGATAGCATTTTGTCCAAAATGACAGATGGTTGGCTCAGGGTAACAATTTGGCAGCTTATCTGTTCCATAAGACCTTCGGGGGTTCCATTTGACCCTCAAGTTCCCATTTGATCGCAGAGTTTGGCCGCGGCATCTCCACTCCGCTCCATCCGCCGCACTGTTTTTCCTTCGAGTTGGCGCACCGGACTCCCCCGATGTCGTCAACATCTAAGGTTGCCTCGGGGACCTTTGTGAAACGCATCCTTTGCACACCAGCTGCACTCTGCCCTGGAGAGTTTCCTCCACGCTGCACTTTTCTTCAAAATGGGACATCATTACCTTAATTTCTAAGTCACCTCCAGTAATGATTCCACACCAGGTTTGCCTGCCGGTGGCTGAGCGGCGCGAGGGGACGGGGCCACCCCTGGGTCTGCTGGCTTTGTGTCTGGGGGGGTGTGTGTGGGGTGTGGGTGTGTGTGGGGGGGTGTCTGTGTGGGTGATGATGTCATTTGGGGCAGCCCAGGGGCCCTGAGGGAGTGTCGGCAGTGATGCTGCGGAGGACCAGGTGAGTGGGGGATGGGGGGGGTCAGATGGGGGTCGCCCGAGAAGAGGCCAATCACAGCCCCAAAATGTCTGAAAATCCGGGGGGGGGGGGGGAGGATTAGCAAACTTTAAAACCCGTAAATATGGGCGTGAGGCATTGAAATAAAGAAACATCTCACATTTTAGTCTCTATTAATAAATGAATATTCATTGCTTTACATAGGAGGAGTTTGAAATAAAGCCCTAGATGTACTCTGTTACGTAAAGGATTTTAGACTCTAAAAAGGTGTGTCCCAGAGCCCATTTTTGGCTCTATCGTTCTCTCTCTGCCGGGCTGCCCGCCCTTTTCTTTACCTGCTCTCTCTCCCCTTCAGCTCCTCGAGGTTTTCCGGTATTCCTCAGGCTTATATTGACCCTAAATATATCTCTCTCTGTGTGTAAATGGATACCTAAGTGACATGTCTATTCTCTGTAAGGTTTTTGAAATGCAAGGAAAGCCTATTTATGGAAAGCCCTGAAAACCTCGACACACCACCCTGCACTCCTCCCCATTTTTTTTTTTTTGGAAGATGTAAAAGCGCTTTTAAAAGCTGCCCCTTCCCCCTTCCCCTTCTCCCCCTTTTCCCATGCCAATTTGGGGCCGCTTTCCCCTGCCGGGCCGTGCACGCAGAACGGGAGTTGCCGCCACGGCACAAAAGTACCCCAAAGCCCTGCTTCTGGGTCTGCAGGGGAGAAAATAAAAACCCGATTTTCTGTTTTGGGGGAAAAAAAAAATAAAAGAAAAAAAAAAAAAAAAAAAAGAAGAAGAAGAAAAAATTTCCCAATTTGGGTCTCCTGGGCAAGCCCCATCCACCTGGCTTGGTGCAGCTGGAAAGCAAAAAAACAACCTCCCCTTTTCCACGCTCAGAAGCAAAAATCACCAATTGTTGCGTGGTGGATAAGCGTTAAAAAGCCCCAAAGCTGAGCCTTGTGGAAAAGCGGAGAAACCCCCACCCCGATGTACGGAAAAGGTGGGTGCAGCGGCGGCAGTTTGGTGGCTCCAGTGTGGGCGAGTTGCGGAGCGTGGGGTGCCCCCCGTGAGTCCCCCGCTGTGGGTTCCCCCGGCCGGCTCCCCTGGGGGAGGTCCCCCCAGCGCAGGGGAGTTGTAGCCCTCCTCGGCCCCGCCCCCTGTTGCCATAGGCCCCGCCTCCCCATGCTGCCCCACCTGCCGCCCCGCCTCCCGTCCCCTGGGCCCCGCGTCCCATGCTTGGCGGACCCCCCGCCGGCCTCGGCCCCGCCTCCCGCCCCGGCTCCTCCTCCGAGGCCCCGCCTCCCCGGCCCCGCCCAGCCCTGCTCGGCCCCGCCTCCCCCGCCCCTGCAGCGGGGAGGTGCGCATGCGCGCTACGGCGCGCGTCTGACTGCGCTCGCTGCTGCCACCAGGCGACCAAAAGCCGGTCCTGCGCCCGGGGAGCCGCTCATGCGCAGTACAGCGCGATGTTGCACGCTCGCTGCTGCACGGCGCCCTGCCGACACGCCGGTACCGCAACGGGAGATCGGCGCACGCGCGTACAGCGCGGCTGTTTCTGCGCTCGCTGCTACCGAATGGCGGCCGAGAGCTCGCGCTGCGGCGCGAGGGGCGCGCGTGCGCAGTACCGCGAACTGCTGCGCGCTCGCTGCCGCCGCCGTGCGACCGAACGCCGGTACTGCGGCCGGGGGTCGGCGCATGCGCGCTACAGCGCGATGGTCCGCGCTCGCATCTGCCGCCTGGCGGCCGCAAGCCGGTACTGCAGCCGGGCGGCCGCGCCCGCGCAGTACAGCGCTCTCGTGGGTCCTGCCTCCTTCTCGGCCTCTGCCGCGCCTCCCGCCCTCTTCGGCCGCGCCTCCCCGCTCGTCCCGGCCCCGCCTCTCTACCTATCTCAGCCCCGCCTCGCCACTAGCCCTCGGCCCCGGCTCCCTGCCGTCTTCCACCCCGCCTCCCCCATCTCGCCCCGCCTCCCCCCTCGCCTCGTCCCCGCCTCCCGGGCTACTCCGCCCCGCCCCCCCTGCGGCGGCTCTGCCGCCCCCTCGCCTCGGCCCCTCCTCCCCGCTCGTCCCGGACCCGCCTCCCTGGCCTCTCCCGCCCCGCCTCCCCCGTCTCGGCCCCGCCTCCCCGCCCGCCTCGGCCCCGCCCTGCACAGCGCCGGTCCCGCACGGGCCGGTGCCGGGCGCCGGCCCCGGCGGCGGGGGAGGGCCAGGACCACCGGGCAGACGAGCGGGCTCCTTCGGCGCGTGCGGGGGTGTCTCCCGCCCGCTGGCCGACCGGCGCTGGCGGGGCGGGGGCTTCAAGCCGCCGCCTGCGGCAGGCTGCCGCTCCGCTGGAGGCGAGCCGGCTCCGCGTGGCCCCCGGGCGTTACCCGAGAGCTGACGGAAGGCAAGAGGGGAAAAAGGCGCGAGGATTTTATTTTGTGCCGTCGCACACAAACCCATCCAGTTTGGAAGAAGAAAAAACCGCGGGTTTGGTAAATCCGCCCCCCCCCGCTCCGCGCCGCGCCGCGCAGGGGCGGCCGCGCCTGCCCGTCGCTCCGGCAACGGCCCCACGCCGCCGCCGCCGCCGCCGCCGCCTCTTCACCATGGCAACCGCTCCCGGGCGGATGGGCGGGAGGACGGGCCAATCACAGCGCGGGGGCCGCGCTTCGGTTGGTCGAATTGCCTCGCCGGGGTGGGGCGCGGCGCGGATTGACGGCAACGCCGAGCCAATGGAGCGGGGCCTCCCAAAGAGGGGTGCGGGCGACGGCCAATGGGCGCGCGGCGAGGGCGGGCCGGGACGCTCCGGAAGCAGAGAGGGCCGGGGGAGAATGGCGCCCAGTTCGAAAGCGGAGCGGAGCGGAGCGGCGCGGGGGGAAAGCGCAGCCCGGCGCGCGGGCCCTGTGCCGGCCGGGCCCGCGGGCTCGCCGCGAGGCAGTCGTGAGACAGCCGTGAGGCAGCTGGAGCGCGTCAAGGTGAGCGGGGGGCGGTGGGCAAAGATGCGGGAGGGCCTGAGGGGGCCCCGAGGGAACATGGTGGGGGGGCTGTAGAGGGCCCTGAGGGGTGATGGGCCTTGAGGGGGTCTGGGGCAACGGGGGGCTTGAGGGGGGGCACTGTAGGCTCGGAGCGGGACTGGCTGGGCCCGGCTCCCCGCGGGGTGCCTTGGGCCTGGGGGGTTTGGGGTGCGGGGCTGGTGGTGCCGGAGAAATAAAGGCCGAAAGGGTGATAGCGAAGCGGCGCCCGGGCCGTGCCGGCGCTTCCCCGCAGCGCGGTGGGGTCGGGCCCTCCGCACTTGCCCAGCGCTCCCCAAAAGCGTCTGTGGGCCCTGGGGGTGGCGGGCTGGGGGGTGGCTGCGCTCGGGCTGGCCCTCGGCGTGGCCCGCGGGGACTGCCGAGGGGGTGAGGAAGCGGAGGGGGTGAGCCGGTTTGGGGCCCGAAACAGAGAGCAGGTCTTCTGCCCCGAGGGCTGGAAAGCAGGCTCCCGGGGCTGGTTTTGGGGTGCAGAAACAGGCAGAGTTGCGTGGCTTTGGGCTGAGGAGCAGGGGTGCAGTCCTGCGTTTTTGGGGCTTGAGAAGGGGCCCGGCAGCTGAGGTTATGGGCTCAGAAAGGGGCACTAAACGAGCGGGTTTGGGGGTTAAGAGCAGACTCCAGTCTGGCTGCTTTCGCAGGGGCCGGCGGGGAGGCAGAGAGGAGTTGGGAGGCGTTGGGGGCTGCAGGGAAAAACAGGGGGTGGGCAAGGTGCGTGGACCGTCCCCGGAGGTGGGGGTCTGGTGCCATGGGACCCCCGAGTTCAGGAGGCCGGCATGCAGCCGACTGAACTCCGTGTCTCTCGGTGGGGAAAGGCGCTTTTCAGACCTGGCACGCCTCTCCTCTTTGAATCTAGCTCTTCTTTGGACATTGCTTAGCATAGCTATTAAGTAATTAATCATAGCAACTTATTGATATTTATACTGTGTAAAGCCATGGTGTTTAACCCTAACACTCAAGTCAGGATGCTGCTTGGTTGACGGCCTCGTCAACAGCCCAGACTATTCCAAGTGGCTGGAGCTGGGAAGAAGGAGTTGAAATCAGCTGGAGCTTCAGCGCAGAGCCGGGGCTTCAATTAGCCAGAGCTTGGCAAGCAGGAGCTGGAGGGAGATGGGGTGTCCTCTGTCCGGAGCACGCATTAGCCAGAGGCAAGGCTCCCGGCAGCGGTAATGAGCAGGAGCTGCAATTAGCCGGAGCGTGTGTTGGCTGGAGCAGCCGCTGGCCAAACTGCACTCCCCGCAGGGCTGAAGAGCGGCCGGGTGCAGGCTGGGCTGTCCCAAGCGAGGAGCTGCGAGCAGAGGGGAGGCGAGCGGTGCTTCTGCCGGCGGGGAGCCCGGCCTCTTGCCGGGGGGGTTAAATCCCCGCCAGGCACCTGTCTGGGCCCCGTTCCCGAGGGCAGAGGTGGGGTGGGGGTCCCCCGGCTTGTGGCCGTTGTCTGGCCGCGACAAAGAGGGTCATTTCTCGCCTCCTCTTTTCCCAGTGCCCCCTTGTGCGTCCCGGTAAGAAAATCCTGCGGGATTGATTCCGCCAGCTGCTCAGGTAATTGCAGGCGTGGGGCTGGGGGAGCGGGGAGACACGTTTGCGAGTTCGGGGGCGCTCCAGGCACTCCACGTCAAACGGGCAGAAAAGGCAAATTTGCTGCCAGCGCAGAAAAACTGATGCAGGGCTGCAGTGAACAGAGCGTGCCTCCTTCCCGGATTGGTGCCTGGGTAGTTAGGAATGTCTTCCTTTGGGGTGAAAGAGCCACCTTTCCTCTCGCATAAATTAAGAGCTGCCCGGTACCTTCTTTAGGGTCCGGTGTTTCCCTTCCGTCTGTTCATGCTAATTTTATGGGCAAGTTGGAAATAGCCTTTTCTCTTTCCCTGCGTACTGAATTGTTAGGAGTCTGTGGCGCGAGCATGGTTAATTTTGGAGCACCTAGGTGCCGGTGGAAACGTAGTGAAGGAAACGCGATGGAAACTGATGTTTTGCTTGGGTTTTACTCAATTTTTTTTTTTTTTTTTTTTTTCTTTGAGCGTTGATGGCATGTTGTCCTGTGGCTCAACTCACCTTCTGTTCCGTGGAGCCTCCGATCTAGGGTTTTTAAGTCAGAAAAGCTTGTCCTTCCAGAAAAGGACTGGTGGTTGGGCAGATTGAGGGGTAGGCTCAGAGAGTCGCTGAAGTACCCGGTCAGTGTTACAGCCAAACGTCACTTAACCTTGCGGTTCCCTTTCGCTCCTTTCCCCCCAGCTCCCTCAGGGCTGGGAGTTTTTGGTGTTTGGTTTTTTTTTTTTTTTTTTTGCGGGTGTGTGGGTTTGTGTGGGGCGTGCGTGTGGTTTCCAAAGCAGAGCACGGTGTTGCCTGGTGGCAGCCTGCAGAGCTCTTTTGCTGCCCGACCTCTCCTTTTCCACTCCACTCTCAGGGCTGTAACTTTCCTTTGGCTGATTTGAGCAGAGCAATGAAGTAACTTGCCTGTGTAAATGTGCTGGTGATACCAGGAAGGGAAGTGCTTGGACCGGTAGTGAAAAACTTGGCTCCCAGTAGGATTTCTGAAGGCAGAACAGCAGCAGCAGGAAGCAGAGCGAGTTCCCCCCGAATTGGATGTGTGTCAAACCCGTGAAAGTTTTATCGCCAAATGTTGTTTGGCAGTACCTTCCAAGGGGCTCTCTTTGGTAAACGTAAATTTTCAGGAGATTCAGGGTTGTGTGTGGCAAAACGCGTCCCTCTGTCTGCGTGCCCCGCTCCGCAAACATCCGGCGGCAGGGCGGTCGGTCCCCGCTCTGAGTATTGGCAAGGTGGTGCTGCGATATTGTCCTGATTTGAGTGACACGGGACTAATTTCTCTACTAATACTTGGTGCAGGTGCAGGGATGAGGAATACAGGTGCAGGGATGAGGAGGAGCGAGAGCCGGGCACTTGACCCAAGCCGGCCAACAGGATTATTTCGTACCATCAGCGTCACGTTCCCTATAAATTAGAAAGCTTGCTGGGAAGTTCTCTCTCTCCCTTGATGGCTGCGGTCCCGAGAACTTCGTGCCCTGGTGCCGGACCCCCGAGGCCTTCCCTTCCTCCTGCCGTCGTAGCGCTCGCAGTGTCCGACGTTTGCTGTCCGCTGCTGGGAGTGCACAGCTTCCTACGGATAGAATGGGCTGAGTATAATCTTTGCGTATTCTGTATGGCTATCGGGATCAATATTGGTTGTTTAGTGCTATCAATGTTGTTTATGGAATCCTACTCTATTAAATCGGTTTATACTTTGCCTCCCGGGTTTCCTTGTTTTTTCCCCGATGCCCTTTCCCAGGTGGGGAGGGGTCATCGGGTGATAGAACAATTGTCTAAACGGCCAGAAGTTGTTACGGGTCTCTCAAAACGTAACAGATGTTTAGACCTAACAGAGGGGTTCTGGAAGGGAAGGAGAAAGCGTTCTCAGCCCTGACAGAAAACAGGCAGACCCTCTTCTCTGTCTGCGGCTTTCCTGTGTGCGCGACATGAAGCTGTTTTATTTTTCTCCCTTGTTCCTGGTCTAAATAGCTCTGAAGCTGCTGCTGCGGGTTTGCAATTTGCGTTGCTGCGGGTTTGTGGAGTCCTCGTTATGGACGTCTTCTGCTGTGGCCGAGTGTCAGGAGGCGGTTTTCGGTTTAAAGCTTCAGCAATGGCATCCACTGAAACCAGCGTAGGTGAAGGTGATCCTGCGCGTGCGGCTGCGCTCGCAGGGATGCTCGGGCGCTCCTCGTGCAAAGAGCGAGGTGCACGTGGGCACCGGCAGGGTTGCGCTGGGGTCTGGGCGCGTGCCGTACTCCTGCTTTTGGGAGACGGCAGAGAGCGTGTGCCCGGTAAGGCGGAGGGCAGTCGAAAGCTGTCAGGGACCCTGAGCGGGTTTGGTGGCGCAATGGCAGTTTGAAAAGCTCGTGACCGTCCGGAGAAAGAGCCTGGAACAAATCATTGCCTTTTTGGCAGGAGGCGGTTCAGCGGGCCGGTGGGTTGCTGTACCCTTTAACAAAAATGTTCACCTTGGGCCGTCTAGGGTGAGGAAACCTTGGCTGTACGTAGGCTTGAGGAAACGCCCGATTTGGCCTTAGAAGTCCAGTGGCGTTCAATATGTACTATTGAACTATCACGCTTACGGAGGCACTAATAGCACCACACACAATCGGATGAAGCTGTGTCCCGTGAACCAGCACAGCCACACGTAAGGATTTGGGTGGCGTTCACTAGGAACTCTCACGGCTAGATTGGTGAAAAGTGTCGTTTATTGAAGCGACAGAGGCACAAGTTCTTTTGGAGTGCCGGTGATAGTGACTGTCCGCAAAGCCCGTGCGTATACTAAAGATGTTAGTGATACAGCCTGGCTACAAATGCGCTAAGTTCTAAAACAACTCTGTTGAGATTTCTAAGTTTCCCGGGGAAGCACTCGGCGTAGCCGAGTGTTGGAATCTTGCCCACGAGCGTCCTTGTTGGGGGAAGGAGAGGCTCAGCCCGTCGACGGATCCCAGCAGTCACGGGTGGTCGGCCACGGCATTTCCCTGCCCGCGTTGGTATCTTCCCTGACATCCCTCCTCTCTGACGCTATTTTCATACTCTTTTTTTTTTTTTTTTTTTTTTTTTTTTTTTTTTTTTTTTACCTTTCAGGTGGAGCTTGATGGACTCTAGTCATACCTACTTGTGTTATGATTGGTGTAAAATTCTCTCGCTTGGCTTTTAAAGGTATAGACTACGAAAAATTCAGAGCGTGGTCTGCGTGAGGAGCGGTCGCATCTCGGAGGTGGGTAGCTTTTGGGATGGAGGTGTGTTTTGGTATTATAATGACATTATAATGAGGAAAGTTCACCCAAAGGATAGCATTTTGTCCAAAATGACAGATGGTTGGCTCAGGGTAACAATTTGGCAGCTTATCTGTTCCATAAGACCTTCGGGGGTTCCATTTGACCCTCAAGTTCCCATTTGATCGCAGAGTTTGGCCGCGGCATCTCCACTCCGCTCCATCCGCCGCACTGTTTTTCCTTCGAGTTGGCGCACCGGACTCCCCCGATGTCGTCAACATCTAAGGTTGCCTCGGGGACCTTTGTGAAACGCATCCTTTGCACACCAGCTGCACTCTGCCCTGGAGAGTTTCCTCCACGCTGCACTTTTCTTCAAAATGGGACATCATTACCTTAATTTCTAAGTCACCTCCAGTAATGATTCCACACCAGGTTTGCCTGCCGGTGGCTGAGCGGCGCGAGGGGACGGGGCCACCCCTGGGTCTGCTGGCTTTGTGTCTGGGGGGGTGTGTGTGGGGTGTGGGTGTGTGTGGGGGGGTGTCTGTGTGGGTGATGATGTCATTTGGGGCAGCCCAGGGGCCCTGAGGGAGTGTCGGCAGTGATGCTGCGGAGGACCAGGTGAGTGGGGGATGGGGGGGGTCAGATGGGGGTCGCCCGAGAAGAGGCCAATCACAGCCCCAAAATGTCTGAAAATCCGGGGGGGGGGGGGGAGGATTAGCAAACTTTAAAACCCGTAAATATGGGCGTGAGGCATTGAAATAAAGAAACATCTCACATTTTAGTCTCTATTAATAAATGAATATTCATTGCTTTACATAGGAGGAGTTTGAAATAAAGCCCTAGATGTACTCTGTTACGTAAAGGATTTTAGACTCTAAAAAGGTGTGTCCCAGAGCCCATTTTTGGCTCTATCGTTCTCTCTCTGCCGGGCTGCCCGCCCTTTTCTTTACCTGCTCTCTCTCCCCTTCAGCTCCTCGAGGTTTTCCGGTATTCCTCAGGCTTATATTGACCCTAAATATATCTCTCTCTGTGTGTAAATGGATACCTAAGTGACATGTCTATTCTCTGTAAGGTTTTTGAAATGCAAGGAAAGCCTATTTATGGAAAGCCCTGAAAACCTCGACACACCACCCTGCACTCCTCCCCATTTTTTTTTTTTTGGAAGATGTAAAAGCGCTTTTAAAAGCTGCCCCTTCCCCCTTCCCCTTCTCCCCCTTTTCCCATGCCAATTTGGGGCCGCTTTCCCCTGCCGGGCCGTGCACGCAGAACGGGAGTTGCCGCCACGGCACAAAAGTACCCCAAAGCCCTGCTTCTGGGTCTGCAGGGGAGAAAATAAAAACCCGATTTTCTGTTTTGGGGGAAAAAAAAAATAAAAGAAAAAAAAAAAAAAAAAAAAAGAAGAAGA
The DNA here is from genome assembly GCF_965231255.1 of Vanellus vanellus. Taxonomy (NCBI): domain Eukaryota; kingdom Metazoa; phylum Chordata; class Aves; order Charadriiformes; family Charadriidae; genus Vanellus; species Vanellus vanellus. The sequence continues at coordinate 22,080 of NW_028127797.1, forward strand.
AGAAAAAATTTCCCAATTTGGGTCTCCTGGGCAAGCCCCATCCACCTGGCTTGGTGCAGCTGGAAAGCAAAAAAACAACCTCCCCTTTTCCACGCTCAGAAGCAAAAATCACCAATTGTTGCGTGGTGGATAAGCGTTAAAAAGCCCCAAAGCTGAGCCTTGTGGAAAAGCGGAGAAACCCCCACCCCGATGTACGGAAAAGGTGGGTGCAGCGGCGGCAGTTTGGTGGCTCCAGTGTGGGCGAGTTGCGGAGCGTGGGGTGCCCCCCGTGAGTCCCCCGCTGTGGGTTCCCCCGGCCGGCTCCCCTGGGGGAGGTCCCCCCAGCGCAGGGGAGTTGTAGCCCTCCTCGGCCCCGCCCCCTGTTGCCATAGGCCCCGCCTCCCCATGCTGCCCCACCTGCCGCCCCGCCTCCCGTCCCCTGGGCCCCGCGTCCCATGCTTGGCGGACCCCCCGCCGGCCTCGGCCCCGCCTCCCGCCCCGGCTCCTCCTCCGAGGCCCCGCCTCCCCGGCCCCGCCCAGCCCTGCTCGGCCCCGCCTCCCCCGCCCCTGCAGCGGGGAGGTGCGCATGCGCGCTACGGCGCGCGTCTGACTGCGCTCGCTGCTGCCACCAGGCGACCAAAAGCCGGTCCTGCGCCCGGGGAGCCGCTCATGCGCAGTACAGCGCGATGTTGCACGCTCGCTGCTGCACGGCGCCCTGCCGACACGCCGGTACCGCAACGGGAGATCGGCGCACGCGCGTACAGCGCGGCTGTTTCTGCGCTCGCTGCTACCGAATGGCGGCCGAGAGCTCGCGCTGCGGCGCGAGGGGCGCGCGTGCGCAGTACCGCGAACTGCTGCGCGCTCGCTGCCGCCGCCGTGCGACCGAACGCCGGTACTGCGGCCGGGGGTCGGCGCATGCGCGCTACAGCGCGATGGTCCGCGCTCGCATCTGCCGCCTGGCGGCCGCAAGCCGGTACTGCAGCCGGGCGGCCGCGCCCGCGCAGTACAGCGCTCTCGTGGGTCCTGCCTCCTTCTCGGCCTCTGCCGCGCCTCCCGCCCTCTTCGGCCGCGCCTCCCCGCTCGTCCCGGCCCCGCCTCTCTACCTATCTCAGCCCCGCCTCGCCACTAGCCCTCGGCCCCGGCTCCCTGCCGTCTTCCACCCCGCCTCCCCCATCTCGCCCCGCCTCCCCCCTCGCCTCGTCCCCGCCTCCCGGGCTACTCCGCCCCGCCCCCCCTGCGGCGGCTCTGCCGCCCCCTCGCCTCGGCCCCTCCTCCCCGCTCGTCCCGGACCCGCCTCCCTGGCCTCTCCCGCCCCGCCTCCCCCGTCTCGGCCCCGCCTCCCCGCCCGCCTCGGCCCCGCCCTGCACAGCGCCGGTCCCGCACGGGCCGGTGCCGGGCGCCGGCCCCGGCGGCGGGGGAGGGCCAGGACCACCGGGCAGACGAGCGGGCTCCTTCGGCGCGTGCGGGGGTGTCTCCCGCCCGCTGGCCGACCGGCGCTGGCGGGGCGGGGGCTTCAAGCCGCCGCCTGCGGCAGGCTGCCGCTCCGCTGGAGGCGAGCCGGCTCCGCGTGGCCCCCGGGCGTTACCCGAGAGCTGACGGAAGGCAAGAGGGGAAAAAGGCGCGAGGATTTTATTTTGTGCCGTCGCACACAAACCCATCCAGTTTGGAAGAAGAAAAAGCCGCGGGTTTGGTAAATCCGCCCCCCCCCGCTCCGCGCCGCGCCGCGCAGGGGCGGCCGCGCCTGCCCGTCGCTCCGGCAACGGCCCCACGCCGCCGCCGCCGCCGCCGCCGCCTCTTCACCATGGCAACCGCTCCCGGGCGGATGGGCGGGAGGACGGGCCAATCACAGCGCGGGGGCCGCGCTTCGGTTGGTCGAATTGCCTCGCCGGGGTGGGGCGCGGCGCGGATTGACGGCAACGCCGAGCCAATGGAGCGGGGCCTCCCAAAGAGGGGTGCGGGCGACGGCCAATGGGCGCGCGGCGAGGGCGGGCCGGGACGCTCCGGAAGCAGAGAGGGCCGGGGGAGAATGGCGCCCAGTTCGAAAGCGGAGCGGAGCGGAGCGGCGCGGGGGGAAAGCGCAGCCCGGCGCGCGGGCCCTGTGCCGGCCGGGCCCGCGGGCTCGCCGCGAGGCAGTCGTGAGACAGCCGTGAGGCAGCTGGAGCGCGTCAAGGTGAGCGGGGGGCGGTGGGCAAAGATGCGGGAGGGCCTGAGGGGGCCCCGAGGGAACATGGTGGGGGGGCTGTAGAGGGCCCTGAGGGGTGATGGGCCTTGAGGGGGTCTGGGGCAACGGGGGGCTTGAGGGGGGGCACTGTAGGCTCGGAGCGGGACTGGCTGGGCCCGGCTCCCCGCGGGGTGCCTTGGGCCTGGGGGGTTTGGGGTGCGGGGCTGGTGGTGCCGGAGAAATAAAGGCCGAAAGGGTGATAGCGAAGCGGCGCCCGGGCCGTGCCGGCGCTTCCCCGCAGCGCGGTGGGGTCGGGCCCTCCGCACTTGCCCAGCGCTCCCCAAAAGCGTCTGTGGGCCCTGGGGGTGGCGGGCTGGGGGGTGGCTGCGCTCGGGCTGGCCCTCGGCGTGGCCCGCGGGGACTGCCGAGGGGGTGAGGAAGCGGAGGGGGTGAGCCGGTTTGGGGCCCGAAACAGAGAGCAGGTCTTCTGCCCCGAGGGCTGGAAAGCAGGCTCCCGGGGCTGGTTTTGGGGTGCAGAAACAGGCAGAGTTGCGTGGCTTTGGGCTGAGGAGCAGGGGTGCAGTCCTGCGTTTTTGGGGCTTGAGAAGGGGCCCGGCAGCTGAGGTTATGGGCTCAGAAAGGGGCACTAAACGAGCGGGTTTGGGGGTTAAGAGCAGACTCCAGTCTGGCTGCTTTCGCAGGGGCCGGCGGGGAGGCAGAGAGGAGTTGGGAGGCGTTGGGGGCTGCAGGGAAAAACAGGGGGTGGGCAAGGTGCGTGGACCGTCCCCGGAGGTGGGGGTCTGGTGCCATGGGACCCCCGAGTTCAGGAGGCCGGCATGCAGCCGACTGAACTCCGTGTCTCTCGGTGGGGAAAGGCGCTTTTCAGACCTGGCACGCCTCTCCTCTTTGAATCTAGCTCTTCTTTGGACATTGCTTAGCATAGCTATTAAGTAATTAATCATAGCAACTTATTGATATTTATACTGTGTAAAGCCATGGTGTTTAACCCTAACACTCAAGTCAGGATGCTGCTTGGTTGACGGCCTCGTCAACAGCCCAGACTATTCCAAGTGGCTGGAGCTGGGAAGAAGGAGTTGAAATCAGCTGGAGCTTCAGCGCAGAGCCGGGGCTTCAATTAGCCAGAGCTTGGCAAGCAGGAGCTGGAGGGAGATGGGGTGTCCTCTGTCCGGAGCACGCATTAGCCAGAGGCAAGGCTCCCGGCAGCGGTAATGAGCAGGAGCTGCAATTAGCCGGAGCGTGTGTTGGCTGGAGCAGCCGCTGGCCAAACTGCACTCCCCGCAGGGCTGAAGAGCGGCCGGGTGCAGGCTGGGCTGTCCCAAGCGAGGAGCTGCGAGCAGAGGGGAGGCGAGCGGTGCTTCTGCCGGCGGGGAGCCCGGCCTCTTGCCGGGGGGGTTAAATCCCCGCCAGGCACCTGTCTGGGCCCCGTTCCCGAGGGCAGAGGTGGGGTGGGGGTCCCCCGGCTTGTGGCCGTTGTCTGGCCGCGACAAAGAGGGTCATTTCTCGCCTCCTCTTTTCCCAGTGCCCCCTTGTGCGTCCCGGTAAGAAAATCCTGCGGGATTGATTCCGCCAGCTGCTCAGGTAATTGCAGGCGTGGGGCTGGGGGAGCGGGGAGACACGTTTGCGAGTTCGGGGGCGCTCCAGGCACTCCACGTCAAACGGGCAGAAAAGGCAAATTTGCTGCCAGCGCAGAAAAACTGATGCAGGGCTGCAGTGAACAGAGCGTGCCTCCTTCCCGGATTGGTGCCTGGGTAGTTAGGAATGTCTTCCTTTGGGGTGAAAGAGCCACCTTTCCTCTCGCATAAATTAAGAGCTGCCCGGTACCTTCTTTAGGGTCCGGTGTTTCCCTTCCGTCTGTTCATGCTAATTTTATGGGCAAGTTGGAAATAGCCTTTTCTCTTTCCCTGCGTACTGAATTGTTAGGAGTCTGTGGCGCGAGCATGGTTAATTTTGGAGCACCTAGGTGCCGGTGGAAACGTAGTGAAGGAAACGCGATGGAAACTGATGTTTTGCTTGGGTTTTACTCAATTTTTTTTTTTTTTTTTTTTTTCTTTGAGCGTTGATGGCATGTTGTCCTGTGGCTCAACTCACCTTCTGTTCCGTGGAGCCTCCGATCTAGGGTTTTTAAGTCAGAAAAGCTTGTCCTTCCAGAAAAGGACTGGTGGTTGGGCAGATTGAGGGGTAGGCTCAGAGAGTCGCTGAAGTACCCGGTCAGTGTTACAGCCAAACGTCACTTAACCTTGCGGTTCCCTTTCGCTCCTTTCCCCCCAGCTCCCTCAGGGCTGGGAGTTTTTGGTGTTTGGTTTTTTTTTTTTTTTTTTGCGGGTGTGTGGGTTTGTGTGGGGCGTGCGTGTGGTTTCCAAAGCAGAGCACGGTGTTGCCTGGTGGCAGCCTGCAGAGCTCTTTTGCTGCCCGACCTCTCCTTTTCCACTCCACTCTCAGGGCTGTAACTTTCCTTTGGCTGATTTGAGCAGAGCAATGAAGTAACTTGCCTGTGTAAATGTGCTGGTGATACCAGGAAGGGAAGTGCTTGGACCGGTAGTGAAAAACTTGGCTCCCAGTAGGATTTCTGAAGGCAGAACAGCAGCAGCAGGAAGCAGAGCGAGTTCCCCCCGAATTGGATGTGTGTCAAACCCGTGAAAGTTTTATCGCCAAATGTTGTTTGGCAGTACCTTCCAAGGGGCTCTCTTTGGTAAACGTAAATTTTCAGGAGATTCAGGGTTGTGTGTGGCAAAACGCGTCCCTCTGTCTGCGTGCCCCGCTCCGCAAACATCCGGCGGCAGGGCGGTCGGTCCCCGCTCTGAGTATTGGCAAGGTGGTGCTGCGATATTGTCCTGATTTGAGTGACACGGGACTAATTTCTCTACTAATACTTGGTGCAGGTGCAGGGATGAGGAATACAGGTGCAGGGATGAGGAGGAGCGAGAGCCGGGCACTTGACCCAAGCCGGCCAACAGGATTATTTCGTACCATCAGCGTCACGTTCCCTATAAATTAGAAAGCTTGCTGGGAAGTTCTCTCTCTCCCTTGATGGCTGCGGTCCCGAGAACTTCGTGCCCTGGTGCCGGACCCCCGAGGCCTTCCCTTCCTCCTGCCGTCGTAGCGCTCGCAGTGTCCGACGTTTGCTGTCCGCTGCTGGGAGTGCACAGCTTCCTACGGATAGAATGGGCTGAGTATAATCTTTGCGTATTCTGTATGGCTATCGGGATCAATATTGGTTGTTTAGTGCTATCAATGTTGTTTATGGAATCCTACTCTATTAAATCGGTTTATACTTTGCCTCCCGGGTTTCCTTGTTTTTTCCCCGATGCCCTTTCCCAGGTGGGGAGGGGTCATCGGGTGATAGAACAATTGTCTAAACGGCCAGAAGTTGTTACGGGTCTCTCAAAACGTAACAGATGTTTAGACCTAACAGAGGGGTTCTGGAAGGGAAGGAGAAAGCGTTCTCAGCCCTGACAGAAAACAGGCAGACCCTCTTCTCTGTCTGCGGCTTTCCTGTGTGCGCGACATGAAGCTGTTTTATTTTTCTCCCTTGTTCCTGGTCTAAATAGCTCTGAAGCTGCTGCTGCGGGTTTGCAATTTGCGTTGCTGCGGGTTTGTGGAGTCCTCGTTATGGACGTCTTCTGCTGTGGCCGAGTGTCAGGAGGCGGTTTTCGGTTTAAAGCTTCAGCAATGGCATCCACTGAAACCAGCGTAGGTGAAGGTGATCCTGCGCGTGCGGCTGCGCTCGCAGGGATGCTCGGGCGCTCCTCGTGCAAAGAGCGAGGTGCACGTGGGCACCGGCAGGGTTGCGCTGGGGTCTGGGCGCGTGCCGTACTCCTGCTTTTGGGAGACGGCAGAGAGCGTGTGCCCGGTAAGGCGGAGGGCAGTCGAAAGCTGTCAGGGACCCTGAGCGGGTTTGGTGGCGCAATGGCAGTTTGAAAAGCTCGTGACCGTCCGGAGAAAGAGCCTGGAACAAATCATTGCCTTTTTGGCAGGAGGCGGTTCAGCGGGCCGGTGGGTTGCTGTACCCTTTAACAAAAATGTTCACCTTGGGCCGTCTAGGGTGAGGAAACCTTGGCTGTACGTAGGCTTGAGGAAACGCCCGATTTGGCCTTAGAAGTCCAGTGGCGTTCAATATGTACTATTGAACTATCACGCTTACGGAGGCACTAATAGCACCACACACAATCGGATGAAGCTGTGTCCCGTGAACCAGCACAGCCACACGTAAGGATTTGGGTGGCGTTCACTAGGAACTCTCACGGCTAGATTGGTGAAAAGTGTCGTTTATTGAAGCGACAGAGGCACAAGTTCTTTTGGAGTGCCGGTGATAGTGACTGTCCGCAAAGCCCGTGCGTATACTAAAGATGTTAGTGATACAGCCTGGCTACAAATGCGCTAAGTTCTAAAACAACTCTGTTGAGATTTCTAAGTTTCCCGGGGAAGCACTCGGCGTAGCCGAGTGTTGGAATCTTGCCCACGAGCGTCCTTGTTGGGGGAAGGAGAGGCTCAGCCCGTCGACGGATCCCAGCAGTCACGGGTGGTCGGCCACGGCATTTCCCTGCCCGCGTTGGTATCTTCCCTGACATCCCTCCTCTCTGACGCTATTTTCATACTCTTTTTTTTTTTTTTTTTTTTTTTACCTTTCAGGTGGAGCTTGATGGACTCTAGTCATACCTACTTGTGTTATGATTGGTGTAAAATTCTCTCGCTTGGCTTTTAAAGGTATAGACTACGAAAAATTCAGAGCGTGGTCTGCGTGAGGAGCGGTCGCATCTCGGAGGTGGGTAGCTTTTGGGATGGAGGTGTGTTTTGGTATTATAATGACATTATAATGAGGAAAGTTCACCCAAAGGATAGCATTTTGTCCAAAATGACAGATGGTTGGCTCAGGGTAACAATTTGGCAGCTTATCTGTTCCATAAGACCTTCGGGGGTTCCATTTGACCCTCAAGTTCCCATTTGATCGCAGAGTTTGGCCGCGGCATCTCCACTCCGCTCCATCCGCCGCACTGTTTTTCCTTCGAGTTGGCGCACCGGACTCCCCCGATGTCGTCAACATCTAAGGTTGCCTCGGGGACCTTTGTGAAACGCATCCTTTGCACACCAGCTGCACTCTGCCCTGGAGAGTTTCCTCCACGCTGCACTTTTCTTCAAAATGGGACATCATTACCTTAATTTCTAAGTCACCTCCAGTAATGATTCCACACCAGGTTTGCCTGCCGGTGGCTGAGCGGCGCGAGCGGACGGGGCCACCCCTGGGTCTGCTGGCTTTGTGTCTGGGGGGGTGTGTGTGGGGTGTGGGTGTGTGTGGGGGGGTGTCTGTGTGGGTGATGATGTCATTTGGGGCAGCCCAGGGGCCCTGAGGGAGTGTCGGCAGTGATGCTGCGGAGGACCAGGTGAGTGGGGGATGGGGGGGGGTCAGATGGGGGTCGCCCGAGAAGAGGCCAATCACAGCCCCAAAATGTCTGAAAATCCGGGGGGGGGGGGGGAGGATTAGCAAACTTTAAAACCCGTAAATATGGGCGTGAGGCATTGAAATAAAGAAACATCTCACATTTTAGTCTCTATTAATAAATGAATATTCATTGCTTTACATAGGAGGAGTTTGAAATAAAGCCCTAGATGTACTCTGTTACGTAAAGGATTTTAGACTCTAAAAAGGTGTGTCCCAGAGCCCATTTTTGGCTCTATCGTTCTCTCTCTGCCGGGCTGCCCGCCCTTTTCTTTACCTGCTCTCTCTCCCCTTCAGCTCCTCGAGGTTTTCCGGTATTCCTCAGGCTTATATTGACCCTAAATATATCTCTCTCTGTGTGTAAATGGATACCTAAGTGACATGTCTATTCTCTGTAAGGTTTTTGAAATGCAAGGAAAGCCTATTTATGGAAAGCCCTGAAAACCTCGACACACCACCCTGCACTCCTCCCCATTTTTTTTTTTTTGGAAGATGTAAAAGCGCTTTTAAAAGCTGCCCCTTCCCCCTTCCCCTTCTCCCCCTTTTCCCATGCCAATTTGGGGCCGCTTTCCCCTGCCGGGCCGTGCACGCAGAACGGGAGTTGCCGCCACGGCACAAAAGTACCCCAAAGCCCTGCTTCTGGGTCTGCAGGGGAGAAAATAAAAACCCGATTTTCTGTTTTGGGGGAAAAAAAAATAAAAGAAAAAAAAAAGAAGAAGAAGAAGAAAAAATTTCCCAATTTGGGTCTCCTGGGCAAGCCCCATCCACCTGGCTTGGTGCAGCTGGAAAGCAAAAAAACAACCTCCCCTTTTCCACGCTCAGAAGCAAAAATCACCAATTGTTGCGTGGTGGATAAGCGTTAAAAAGCCCCAAAGCTGAGCCTTGTGGAAAAGCGGAGAAACCCCCACCCCGATGTACGGAAAAGGTGGGTGCAGCGGCGGCAGTTTGGTGGCTCCAGTGTGGGCGAGTTGCGGAGCGTGGGGTGCCCCCCGTGAGTCCCCCGCTGTGGGTTCCCCCGGCCGGCTCCCCTGGGGGAGGTCCCCCCAGCGCAGGGGAGTTGTAGCCCTCCTCGGCCCCGCCCCCTGTTGCCATAGGCCCCGCCTCCCCATGCTGCCCCACCTGCCGCCCCGCCTCCCGTCCCCTGGGCCCCGCGTCCCATGCTTGGCGGACCCCCCGCCGGCCTCGGCCCCGCCTCCCGCCCCGGCTCCTCCTCCTAGGCCCCGCCTCCCCGGCCCCGCCCAGCCCTGCTCGGCCCCGCCTCCCCCGCCCCTGCAGCGGGGAGGTGCGCATGCGCGCTACGGCGCGCGTCTGACTGCGCTCGCTGCTGCCACCAGGCGACCAAAAGCCGGTCCTGCGCCCGGGGAGCCGCTCATGCGCAGTACAGCGCGATGTTGCACGCTCGCTGCTGCACGGCGCCCTGCCGACACGCCGGTACCGCAACGGGAGATCGGCGCACGCGCGTACAGCGCGGCTGTTTCTGCGCTCGCTGCTACCGAATGGCGGCCGAGAGCTCGCGCTGCGGCGCGAGGGGCGCGCGTGCGCAGTACCGCGAACTGCTGCGCGCTCGCTGCCGCCGCCGTGCGACCGAACGCCGGTACTGCGGCCGGGGGTCGGCGCATGCGCGCTACAGCGCGATGGTCCGCGCTCGCATCTGCCGCCTGGCGGCCGCAAGCCGGTACTGCAGCCGGGCGGCCGCGCCCGCGCAGTACAGCGCTCTCGTGGGTCCTGCCTCCTTCTCGGCCTCTGCCGCGCCTCCCGCCCTCTTCGGCCGCGCCTCCCCGCTCGTCCCGGCCCCGCCTCTCTACCTATCTCAGCCCCGCCTCGCCACTAGCCCTCGGCCCCGGCTCCCTGCCGTCTTCCACCCCGCCTCCCCCATCTCGCCCCGCCTCCCCCCTCGCCTCGTCCCCGCCTCCCGGGCTACTCCGCCCCGCCCCCCCTGCGGCGGCTCTGCCGCCCCCTCGCCTCGGCCCCTCCTCCCCGCTCGTCCCGGACCCGCCTCCCTGGCCTCTCCCGCCCCGCCTCCCCCGTCTCGGCCCCGCCTCCCCGCCCGCCTCGGCCCCGCCCTGCACAGCGCCGGTCCCGCACGGGCCGGTGCCGGGCGCCGGCCCCGGCGGCGGGGGAGGGCCAGGACCACCGGGCAGACGAGCGGGCTCCTTCGGCGCGTGCGGGGGTGTCTCCCGCCCGCTGGCCGACCGGCGCTGGCGGGGCGGGGGCTTCAAGCCGCCGCCTGCGGCAGGCTGCCGCTCCGCTGGAGGCGAGCCGGCTCCGCGTGGCCCCCGGGCGTTACCCGAGAGCTGACGGAAGGCAAGAGGGGAAAAAGGCGCGAGGATTTTATTTTGTGCCGTCGCACACAAACCCATCCAGTTTGGAAGAAGAAAAAGCCGCGGGTTTGGTAAATCCGCCCCCCCCCGCTCCGCGCCGCGCCGCGCAGGGGCGGCCGCGCCTGCCCGTCGCTCCGGCAACGGCCCCACGCCGCCGCCGCCGCCGCCGCCGCCTCTTCACCATGGCAACCGCTCCCGGGCGGATGGGCGGGAGGACGGGCCAATCACAGCGCGGGGGCCGCGCTTCGGTTGGTCGAATTGCCTCGCCGGGGTGGGGCGCGGCGCGGATTGACGGCAACGCCGAGCCAATGGAGCGGGGCCTCCCAAAGAGGGGTGCGGGCGACGGCCAATGGGCGCGCGGCGAGGGCGGGCCGGGACGCTCCGGAAGCAGAGAGGGCCGGGGGAGAATGGCGCCCAGTTCGAAAGCGGAGCGGAGCGGAGCGGCGCGGGGGGAAAGCGCAGCCCGGCGCGCGGGCCCTGTGCCGGCCGGGCCCGCGGGCTCGCCGCGAGGCAGTCGTGAGACAGCCGTGAGGCAGCTGGAGCGCGTCAAGGTGAGCGGGGGGCGGTGGGCAAAGATGCGGGAGGGCCTGAGGGGGCCCCGAGGGAACATGGTGGGGGGGCTGTAGAGGGCCCTGAGGGGTGATGGGCCTTGAGGGGGTCTGGGGCAACGGGGGGCTTGAGGGGGGGCACTGTAGGCTCGGAGCGGGACTGGCTGGGCCCGGCTCCCCGCGGGGTGCCTTGGGCCTGGGGGGTTTGGGGTGCGGGGCTGGTGGTGCCGGAGAAATAAAGGCCGAAAGGGTGATAGCGAAGCGGCGCCCGGGCCGTGCCGGCGCTTCCCCGCAGCGCGGTGGGGTCGGGCCCTCCGCACTTGCCCAGCGCTCCCCAAAAGCGTCTGTGGGCCCTGGGGGTGGCGGGCTGGGGGGTGGCTGCGCTCGGGCTGGCCCTCGGCGTGGCCCGCGGGGACTGCCGAGGGGGTGAGGAAGCGGAGGGGGTGAGCCGGTTTGGGGCCCGAAACAGAGAGCAGGTCTTCTGCCCCGAGGGCTGGAAAGCAGGCTCCCGGGGCTGGTTTTGGGGTGCAGAAACAGGCAGAGTTGCGTGGCTTTGGGCTGAGGAGCAGGGGTGCAGTCCTGCGTTTTTGGGGCTTGAGAAGGGGCCCGGCAGCTGAGGTTATGGGCTCAGAAAGGGGCACTAAACGAGCGGGTTTGGGGGTTAAGAGCAGACTCCAGTCTGGCTGCTTTCGCAGGGGCCGGCGGGGAGGCAGAGAGGAGTTGGGAGGCGTTGGGGGCTGCAGGGAAAAACAGGGGGTGGGCAAGGTGCGTGGACCGTCCCCGGAGGTGGGGGTCTGGTGCCATGGGACCCCCGAGTTCAGGAGGCCGGCATGCAGCCGACTGAACTCCGTGTCTCTCGGTGGGGAAAGGCGCTTTTCAGACCTGGCACGCCTCTCCTCTTTGAATCTAGCTCTTCTTTGGACATTGCTTAGCATAGCTATTAAGTAATTAATCATAGCAACTTATTGATATTTATACTGTGTAAAGCCATGGTGTTTAACCCTAACACTCAAGTCAGGATGCTGCTTGGTTGACGGCCTCGTCAACAGCCCAGACTATTCCAAGTGGCTGGAGCTGGGAAGAAGGAGTTGAAATCAGCTGGAGCTTCAGCGCAGAGCCGGGGCTTCAATTAGCCAGAGCTTGGCAAGCAGGAGCTGGAGGGAGATGGGGTGTCCTCTGTCCGGAGCACGCATTAGCCAGAGGCAAGGCTCCCGGCAGCGGTAATGAGCAGGAGCTGCAATTAGCCGGAGCGTGTGTTGGCTGGAGCAGCCGCTGGCCAAACTGCACTCCCCGCAGGGCTGAAGAGCGGCCGGGTGCAGGCTGGGCTGTCCCAAGCGAGGAGCTGCGAGCAGAGGGGAGGCGAGCGGTGCTTCTGCCGGCGGGGAGCCCGGCCTCTTGCCGGGGGGGTTAAATCCCCGCCAGGCACCTGTCTGGGCCCCGTTCCCGAGGGCAGAGGTGGGGTGGGGGTCCCCCGGCTTGTGGCCGTTGTCTGGCCGCGACAAAGAGGGTCATTTCTCGCCTCCTCTTTTCCCAGTGCCCCCTTGTGCGTCCCGGTAAGAAAATCCTGCGGGATTGATTCCGCCAGCTGCTCAGGTAATTGCAGGCGTGGGGCTGGGGGAGCGGGGAGACACGTTTGCGAGTTCGGGGGCGCTCCAGGCACTCCACGTCAAACGGGCAGAAAAGGCAAATTTGCTGCCAGCGCAGAAAAACTGATGCAGGGCTGCAGTGAACAGAGCGTGCCTCCTTCCCGGATTGGTGCCTGGGTAGTTAGGAATGTCTTCCTTTGGGGTGAAAGAGCCACCTTTCCTCTCGCATAAATTAAGAGCTGCCCGGTACCTTCTTTAGGGTCCGGTGTTTCCCTTCCGTCTGTTCATGCTAATTTTATGGGCAAGTTGGAAATAGCCTTTTCTCTTTCCCTGCGTACTGAATTGTTAGGAGTCTGTGGTGCGAGCATGGTTAATTTTGGAGCACCTAGGTGCCGGTGGAAACGTAGTGAAGGAAACGCGATGGAAACTGATGTTTTGCTTGGGTTTTACTCAATTTTTTTTTTTTTTTTTTTTTTCTTTGAGCGTTGATGGCATGTTGTCCTGTGGCTCAACTCACCTTCTGTTCCGTGGAGCCTCCGATCTAGGGTTTTTAAGTCAGAAAAGCTTGTCCTTCCAGAAAAGGACTGGTGGTTGGGCAGATTGAGGGGTAGGCTCAGAGAGTCGCTGAAGTACCCGGTCAGTGTTACAGCCAAACGTCACTTAACCTTGCGGTTCCCTTTCGCTCCTTTCCCCCCAGCTCCCTCAGGGCTGGGAGTTTTTGGTGTTTGGTTTTTTTTTTTTTTTTTGCGGGTGTGTGGGTTTGTGTGGGGCGTGCGTGTGGTTTCCAAAGCAGAGCACGGTGTTGCCTGGTGGCAGCCTGCAGAGCTCTTTTGCTGCCCGACCTCTCCTTTTCCACTCCACTCTCAGGGCTGTAACTTTCCTTTGGCTGATTTGAGCAGAGCAATGAAGTAAGTTGCCTGTGTAAATGTGCTGGTGATACCAGGAAGGGAAGTGCTTGGACCGGTAGTGAAAAACTTGGCTCCCAGTAGGATTTCTGAAGGCAGAACAGCAGCAGCAGGAAGCAGAGCGAGTTCCCCCCGAATTGGATGTGTGTCAAACCCGTGAAAGTTTTATCGCCAAATGTTGTTTGGCAGTACCTTCCAAGGGGCTCTCTTTGGTAAACGTAAATTTTCAGGAGATTCAGGGTTGTGTGTGGCAAAACGCGTCCCTCTGTCTGCGTGCCCCGCTCCGCAAACATCCGGCGGCAGGGCGGTCGGTCCCCGCTCTGAGTATTGGCAAGGTGGTGCTGCGATATTGTCCTGATTTGAGTGACACGGGACTAATTTCTCTACTAATACTTGGTGCAGGTGCAGGGATGAGGAATACAGGTGCAGGGATGAGGAGGAGCGAGAGCCGGGCACTTGACCCAAGCCGGCCAACAGGATTATTTCGTACCATCAGCGTCACGTTCCCTATAAATTAGAAAGCTTGCTGGGAAGTTCTCTCTCTCCCTTGATGGCTGCGGTCCCGAGAACTTCGTGCCCTGGTGCCGGACCCCCGAGGCCTTCCCTTCCTCCTGCCGTCGTAGCGCTCGCAGTGTCCGACGTTTGCTGTCCGCTGCTGGGAGTGCACAGCTTCCTACGGATAGAATGGGCTGAGTATAATCTTTGCGTATTCTGTATGGCTATCGGGATCAATATTGGTTGTTTAGTGCTATCAATGTTGTTTATGGAATCCTACTCTATTAAATCGGTTTATACTTTGCCTCCCGGGTTTCCTTGTTTTTTCCCGATGCCCTTTCCCGGGTGGGGAGGGGTCATCGGGTGATAGAACAATTGTCTAAACGGCCAGAAGTTGTTACGGGTCTCTCAAAACGTAACAGATGTTTAGACCTAACAGAGGGGTTCTGGAAGGGAAGGAGAAAGCGTTCTCAGCCCTGACAGAAAACAGGCAGACCCTCTTCTCTGTCTGCGGCTTTCCTGTGTGCGCGACATGAAGCTGTTTTATTTTTCTCCCTTGTTCCTGGTCTAAATAGCTCTGAAGCTGCTGCTGCGGGTTTGCAATTTGCGTTGCTGCGGGTTTGTGGAGTCCTCGTTATGGACGTCTTCTGCTGTGGCCGAGTGTCAGGAGGCGGTTTTCGGTTTAAAGCTTCAGCAATGGCATCCACTGAAACCAGCGTAGGTGAAGGTGATCCTGCGCGTGCGGCTGCGCTCGCAGGGATGCTCGGGCGCTCCTCGTGCAAAGAGCGAGGTGCACGTGGGCACCGGCAGGGTTGCGCTGGGGTCTGGGCGCGTGCCGTACTCCTGCTTTTGGGAGACGGCAGAGAGCGTGTGCCCGGTAAGGCGGAGGGCAGTCGAAAGCTGTCAGGGACCCTGAGCGGGTTTGGTGGCGCAATGGCAGTTTGAAAAGCTCGTGACCGTCCGGAGAAAGAGCCTGGAACAAATCATTGCCTTTTTGGCAGGAGGCGGTTCAGCGGGCCGGTGGGTTGCTGTACCCTTTAACAAAAATGTTCACCTTGGGCCGTCTAGGGTGAGGAAACCTTGGCTGTACGTAGGCTTGAGGAAACGCCCGATTTGGCCTTAGAAGTCCAGTGGCGTTCAATATGTACTATTGAACTATCACGCTTACGGAGGCACTAATAGCACCACACACAATCGGATGAAGCTGTGTCCCGTGAACCAGCACAGCCACACGTAAGGATTTGGGTGGCGTTCACTAGGAACTCTCACGGCTAGATTGGTGAAAAGTGTCGTTTATTGAAGCGACAGAGGCACAAGTTCTTTTGGAGTGCCGGTGATAGTGACTGTCCGCAAAGCCCGTGCGTATACTAAAGATGTTAGTGATACAGCCTGGCTACAAATGCGCTAAGTTCTAAAACAACTCTGTTGAGATTTCTAAGTTTCCCGGGGAAGCACTCGGCGTAGCCGAGTGTTGGAATCTTGCCCACGAGCGTCCTTGTTGGGGGAAGGAGAGGCTCAGCCCGTCGACGGATCCCAGCAGTCACGGGTGGTCGGCCACGGCATTTCCCTGCCCGCGTTGGTATCTTCCCTGACATCCCTCCTCTCTGACGCTATTTTCATACTCTTTTTTTTTTTTTTTTTTTTTTTTTTTTTTTACCTTTCAGGTGGAGCTTGATGGACTCTAGTCATACCTACTTGTGTTATGATTGGTGTAAAATTCTCTCGCTTGGCTTTTAAAGGTATAGACTACGAAAAATTCAGAGCGTGGTCTGCGTGAGGAGCGGTCGCATCTCGGAGGTGGGTAGCTTTTGGGATGGAGGTGTGTTTTGGTATTATAATGACATTATAATGAGGAAAGTTCACCCAAAGGATAGCATTTTGTCCAAAATGACAGATGGTTGGCTCAGGGTAACAATTTGGCAGCTTATCTGTTCCATAAGACCTTCGGGGGTTCCATTTGACCCTCAAGTTCCCATTTGATCGCAGAGTTTGGCCGCGGCATCTCCACTCCGCTCCATCCGCCGCACTGTTTTTCCTTCGAGTTGGCGCACCGGACTCCCCCGATGTCGTCAACATCTAAGGTTGCCTCGGGGACCTTTGTGAAACGCATCCTTTGCACACCAGCTGCACTCTGCCCTGGAGAGTTTCCTCCACGCTGCACTTTTCTTCAAAATGGGACATCATTACCTTAATTTCTAAGTCACCTCCAGTAATGATTCCACACCAGGTTTGCCTGCCGGTGGCTGAGCGGCGCGAGGGGACGGGGCCACCCCTGGGTCTGCTGGCTTTGTGTCTGGGGGGGTGTGTGTGGGGTGTGGGTGTGTGTGGGGGGGTGTCTGTGTGGGTGATGATGTCATTTGGGGCAGCCCAGGGGCCCTGAGGGAGTGTCGGCAGTGATGCTGCGGAGGACCAGGTGAGTGGGGGATGGGGGGGGTCAGATGGGGGTCGCCCGAGAAGAGGCCAATCACAGCCCCAAAATGTCTGAAAATCCGGGGGGGGGGGGGGAGGATTAGCAAACTTTAAAACCCGTAAATATGGGCGTGAGGCATTGAAATAAAGAAACATCTCACATTTTAGTCTCTATTAATAAATGAATATTCATTGCTTTACATAGGAGGAGTTTGAAATAAAGCCCTAGATGTACTCTGTTACGTAAAGGATTTTAGACTCTAAAAAGGTGTGTCCCAGAGCCCATTTTTGGCTCTATCGTTCTCTCTCTGCCGGGCTGCCCGCCCTTTTCTTTACCTGCTCTCTCTCCCCTTCAGCTCCTCGAGGTTTTCCGGTATTCCTCAGGCTTATATTGACCCTAAATATATCTCTCTCTGTGTGTAAATGGATACCTAAGTGACATGTCTATTCTCTGTAAGGTTTTTGAAATGCAAGGAAAGCCTATTTATGGAAAGCCCTGAAAACCTCGACACACCACCCTGCACTCCTCCCCATTTTTTTTTTTTTGGAAGATGTAAAAGCGCTTTTAAAAGCTGCCCCTTCCCCCTTCCCCTTCTCCCCCTTTTCCCATGCCAATTTGGGGCCGCTTTCCCCTGCCGGGCCGTGCACGCAGAACGGGAGTTGCCACCACGGCACAAAAGTACCCCAAAGCCCTGCTTCTGGGTCTGCAGGGGAGAAAATAAAAACCCGATTTTCTGTTTTGGGGGAAAAAAAAAATAAAAGAAAAAAAAAAAAAAAAAAAAAAGAAGAAGAAGAAAAAATTTCCCAATTTGGGTCTCCTGGGCAAGCCCCATCCACCTGGCTTGGTGCAGCTGGAAAGCAAAAAAACAACCTCCCCTTTTCCACGCTCAGAAGCAAAAATCACCAATTGTTGCGTGGTGGATAAGCGTTAAAAAGCCCCAAAGCTGAGCCTTGTGGAAAAGCGGAGAAACCCCCACCCCGATGTACGGAAAAGGTGGGTGCAGCGGCGGCAGTTTGGTGGCTCCAGTGTGGGCGAGTTGCGGAGCGTGGGGTGCCCCCCGTGAGTCCCCCGCTGTGGGTTCCCCCGGCCGGCTCCCCTGGGGGAGGTCCCCCCAGCGCAGGGGAGTTGTAGCCCTCCTCGGCCCCGCCCCCTGTTGCCATAGGCCCCGCCTCCCCATGCTGCCCCACCTGCCGCCCCGCCTCCCGTCCCCTGGGCCCCGCGTCCCATGCTTGGCGGACCCCCCGCCGGCCTCGGCCCCGCCTCCCGCCCCGGCTCCTCCTCCTAGGCCCCGCCTCCCCGGCCCCGCCCAGCCCTGCTCGGCCCCGCCTCCCCCGCCCCTGCAGCGGGGAGGTGCGCATGCGCGCTACGGCGCGCGTCTGACTGCGCTCGCTGCTGCCACCAGGCGACCAAAAGCCGGTCCTGCGCCCGGGGAGCCGCTCATGCGCAGTACAGCGCGATGTTGCACGCTCGCTGCTGCACGGCGCCCTGCCGACACGCCGGTACCGCAACGGGAGATCGGCGCACGCGCGTACAGCGCGGCTGTTTCTGCGCTCGCTGCTACCGAATGGCGGCCGAGAGCTCGCGCTGCGGCGCGAGGGGCGCGCGTGCGCAGTACCGCGAACTGCTGCGCGCTCGCTGCCGCCGCCGTGCGACCGAACGCCGGTACTGCGGCCGGGGGTCGGCGCATGCGCGCTACAGCGCGATGGTCCGCGCTCGCATCTGCCGCCTGGCGGCCGCAAGCCGGTACTGCAGCCGGGCGGCCGCGCCCGCGCAGTACAGCGCTCTCGTGGGTCCTGCCTCCTTCTCGGCCTCTGCCGCGCCTCCCGCCCTCTTCGGCCGCGCCTCCCCGCTCGTCCCGGCCCCGCCTCTCTACCTATCTCAGCCCCGCCTCGCCACTAGCCCTCGGCCCCGGCTCCCTGCCGTCTTCCACCCCGCCTCCCCCATCTCGCCCCGCCTCCCCCCTCGCCTCGTCCCCGCCTCCCGGGCTACTCCGCCCCGCCCCCCCTGCGGCGGCTCTGCCGCCCCCTCGCCTCGGCCCCTCCTCCCCGCTCGTCCCGGACCCGCCTCCCTGGCCTCTCCCGCCCCGCCTCCCCCGTCTCGGCCCCGCCTCCCCGCCCGCCTCGGCCCCGCCCTGCACAGCGCCGGTCCCGCACGGGCCGGTGCCGGGCGCCGGCCCCGGCGGCGGGGGAGGGCCAGGACCACCGGGCAGACGAGCGGGCTCCTTCGGCGCGTGCGGGGGTGTCTCCCGCCCGCTGGCCGACCGGCGCTGGCGGGGCGGGGGCTTCAAGCCGCCGCCTGCGGCAGGCTGCCGCTCCGCTGGAGGCGAGCCGGCTCCGCGTGGCCCCCGGGCGTTACCCGAGAGCTGACGGAAGGCAAGAGGGGAAAAAGGCGCGAGGATTTTATTTTGTGCCGTCGCACACAAACCCATCCAGTTTGGAAGAAGAAAAAGCCGCGGGTTTGGTAAATCCGGCCCCCCCCGCTCCGCGCCGCGCCGCGCAGGGGCGGCCGCGCCTGCCCGTCGCTCCGGCAACGGCCCCACGCCGCCGCCGCCGCCGCCGCCGCCTCTTCACCATGGCAACCGCTCCCGGGCGGATGGGCGGGAGGACGGGCCAATCACAGCGCGGGGGCCGCGCTTCGGTTGGTCGAATTGCCTCGCCGGGGTGGGGCGCGGCGCGGATTGACGGCAACGCCGAGCCAATGGAGCGGGGCCTCCCAAAGAGGGGTGCGGGCGACGGCCAATGGGCGCGCGGCGAGGGCGGGCCGGGACGCTCCGGAAGCAGAGAGGGCCGGGGGAGAATGGCGCCCAGTTCGAAAGCGGAGCGGAGCGGAGCGGCGCGGGGGGAAAGCGCAGCCCGGCGCGCGGGCCCTGTGCCGGCCGGGCCCGCGGGCTCGCCGCGAGGCAGTCGTGAGACAGCCGTGAGGCAGCTGGAGCGCGTCAAGGTGAGCGGGGGGCGGTGGGCAAAGATGCGGGAGGGCCTGAGGGGGCCCCGAGGGAACATGGTGGGGGGGCTGTAGAGGGCCCTGAGGGGTGATGGGCCTTGAGGGGGTCTGGGGCAACGGGGGGCTTGAGGGGGGGCACTGTAGGCTCGGAGCGGGACTGGCTGGGCCCGGCTCCCCGCGGGGTGCCTTGGGCCTGGGGGGTTTGGGGTGCGGGGCTGGTGGTGCCGGAGAAATAAAGGCCGAAAGGGTGATAGCGAAGCGGCGCCCGGGCCGTGCCGGCGCTTCCCCGCAGCGCGGTGGGGTCGGGCCCTCCGCACTTGCCCAGCGCTCCCCAAAAGCGTCTGTGGGCCCTGGGGGTGGCGGGCTGGGGGGTGGCTGCGCTCGGGCTGGCCCTCGGCGTGGCCCGCGGGGACTGCCGAGGGGGTGAGGAAGCGGAGGGGGTGAGCCGGTTTGGGGCCCGAAACAGAGAGCAGGTCTTCTGCCCCGAGGGCTGGAAAGCAGGCTCCCGGGGCTGGTTTTGGGGTGCAGAAACAGGCAGAGTTGCGTGGCTTTGGGCTGAGGAGCAGGGGTGCAGTCCTGCGTTTTTGGGGCTTGAGAAGGGGCCCGGCAGCTGAGGTTATGGGCTCAGAAAGGGGCACTAAACGAGCGGGTTTGGGGGTTAAGAGCAGACTCCAGTCTGGCTGCTTTCGCAGGGGCCGGCGGGGAGGCAGAGAGGAGTTGGGAGGCGTTGGGGGCTGCAGGGAAAAACAGGGGGTGGGCAAGGTGCGTGGACCGTCCCCGGAGGTGGGGGTCTGGTGCCATGGGACCCCCGAGTTCAGGAGGCCGGCATGCAGCCGACTGAACTCCGTGTCTCTCGGTGGGGAAAGGCGCTTTTCAGACCTGGCACGCCTCTCCTCTTTGAATCTAGCTCTTCTTTGGACATTGCTTAGCATAGCTATTAAGTAATTAATCATAGCAACTTATTGATATTTATACTGTGTAAAGCCATGGTGTTTAACCCTAACACTCAAGTCAGGATGCTGCTTGGTTGACGGCCTCGTCAACAGCCCAGACTATTCCAAGTGGCTGGAGCTGGGAAGAAGGAGTTGAAATCAGCTGGAGCTTCAGCGCAGAGCCGGGGCTTCAATTAGCCAGAGCTTGGCAAGCAGGAGCTGGAGGGAGATGGGGTGTCCTCTGTCCGGAGCACGCATTAGCCAGAGGCAAGGCTCCCGGCAGCGGTAATGAGCAGGAGCTGCAATTAGCCGGAGCGTGTGTTGGCTGGAGCAGCCGCTGGCCAAACTGCACTCCCCGCAGGGCTGAAGAGCGGCCGGGTGCAGGCTGGGCTGTCCCAAGCGAGGAGCTGCGAGCAGAGGGGAGGCGAGCGGTGCTTCTGCCGGCGGGGAGCCCGGCCTCTTGCCGGGGGGGTTAAATCCCCGCCAGGCACCTGTCTGGGCCCCGTTCCCGAGGGCAGAGGTGGGGTGGGGGTCCCCCGGCTTGTGGCCGTTGTCTGGCCGCGACAAAGAGGGTCATTTCTCGCCTCCTCTTTTCCCAGTGCCCCCTTGTGCGTCCCGGTAAGAAAATCCTGCGGGATTGATTCCGCCAGCTGCTCAGGTAATTGCAGGCGTGGGGCTGGGGGAGCGGGGAGACACGTTTGCGAGTTCGGGGGCGCTCCAGGCACTCCACGTCAAACGGGCAGAAAAGGCAAATTTGCTGCCAGCGCAGAAAAACTGATGCAGGGCTGCAGTGAACAGAGCGTGCCTCCTTCCCGGATTGGTGCCTGGGTAGTTAGGAATGTCTTCCTTTGGGGTGAAAGAGCCACCTTTCCTCTCGCATAAATTAAGAGCTGCCCGGTACCTTCTTTAGGGTCCGGTGTTTCCCTTCCGTCTGTTCATGCTAATTTTATGGGCAAGTTGGAAATAGCCTTTTCTCTTTCCCTGCGTACTGAATTGTTAGGAGTCTGTGGTGCGAGCATGGTTAATTTTGGAGCACCTAGGTGCCGGTGGAAACGTAGTGAAGGAAACGCGATGGAAACTGATGTTTTGCTTGGGTTTTACTCAATTTTTTTTTTTTTTTTTTTTTTCTTTGAGCGTTGATGGCATGTTGTCCTGTGGCTCAACTCACCTTCTGTTCCGTGGAGCCTCCGATCTAGGGTTTTTAAGTCAGAAAAGCTTGTCCTTCCAGAAAAGGACTGGTGGTTGGGCAGATTGAGGGGTAGGCTCAGAGAGTCGCTGAAGTACCCGGTCAGTGTTACAGCCAAACGTCACTTAACCTTGCGGTTCCCTTTCGCTCCTTTCCCCCCAGCTCCCTCAGGGCTGGGAGTTTTTGGTGTTTGGTTTTTTTTTTTTTTTTTGCGGGTGTGTGGGTTTGTGTGGGGCGTGCGTGTGGTTTCCAAAGCAGAGCACGGTGTTGCCTGGTGGCAGCCTGCAGAGCTCTTTTGCTGCCCGACCTCTCCTTTTCCACTCCACTCTCAGGGCTGTAACTTTCCTTTGGCTGATTTGAGCAGAGCAATGAAGTAAGTTGCCTGTGTAAATGTGCTGGTGATACCAGGAAGGGAAGTGCTTGGACCGGTAGTGAAAAACTTGGCTCCCAGTAGGATTTCTGAAGGCAGAACAGCAGCAGCAGGAAGCAGAGCGAGTTCCCCCCGAATTGGATGTGTGTCAAACCCGTGAAAGTTTTATCGCCAAATGTTGTTTGGCAGTACCTTCCAAGGGGCTCTCTTTGGTAAACGTAAATTTTCAGGAGATTCAGGGTTGTGTGTGGCAAAACGCGTCCCTCTGTCTGCGTGCCCCGCTCCGCAAACATCCGGCGGCAGGGCGGTCGGTCCCCGCTCTGAGTATTGGCAAGGTGGTGCTGCGATATTGTCCTGATTTGAGTGACACGGGACTAATTTCTCTACTAATACTTGGTGCAGGTGCAGGGATGAGGAATACAGGTGCAGGGATGAGGAGGAGCGAGAGCCGGGCACTTGACCCAAGCCGGCCAACAGGATTATTTCGTACCATCAGCGTCACGTTCCCTATAAATTAGAAAGCTTGCTGGGAAGTTCTCTCTCTCCCTTGATGGCTGCGGTCCCGAGAACTTCGTGCCCTGGTGCCGGACCCCCGAGGCCTTCCCTTCCTCCTGCCGTCGTAGCGCTCGCAGTGTCCGACGTTTGCTGTCCGCTGCTGGGAGTGCACAGCTTCCTACGGATAGAATGGGCTGAGTATAATCTTTGCGTATTCTGTATGGCTATCGGGATCAATATTGGTTGTTTAGTGCTATCAATGTTGTTTATGGAATCCTACTCTATTAAATCGGTTTATACTTTGCCTCCCGGGTTTCCTTGTTTTTTCCCCGATGCCCTTTCCCAGGTGGGGAGGGGTCATCGGGTGATAGAACAATTGTCTAAACGGCCAGAAGTTGTTACGGGTCTCTCAAAACGTAACAGATGTTTAGACCTAACAGAGGGGTTCTGGAAGGGAAGGAGAAAGCGTTCTCAGCCCTGACAGAAAACAGGCAGACCCTCTTCTCTGTCTGCGGCTTTCCTGTGTGCGCGACATGAAGCTGTTTTATTTTTCTCCCTTGTTCCTGGTCTAAATAGCTCTGAAGCTGCTGCTGCGGGTTTGCAATTTGCGTTGCTGCGGGTTTGTGGAGTCCTCGTTATGGACGTCTTCTGCTGTGGCCGAGTGTCAGGAGGCGGTTTTCGGTTTAAAGCTTCAGCAATGGCATCCACTGAAACCAGCGTAGGTGAAGGTGATCCTGCGCGTGCGGCTGCGCTCGCAGGGATGCTCGGGCGCTCCTCGTGCAAAGAGCGAGGTGCACGTGGGCACCGGCAGGGTTGCGCTGGGGTCTGGGCGCGTGCCGTACTCCTGCTTTTGGGAGACGGCAGAGAGCGTGTGCCCGGTAAGGCGGAGGGCAGTCGAAAGCTGTCAGGGACCCTGAGCGGGTTTGGTGGCGCAATGGCAGTTTGAAAAGCTCGTGACCGTCCGGAGAAAGAGCCTGGAACAAATCATTGCCTTTTTGGCAGGAGGCGGTTCAGCGGGCCGGTGGGTTGCTGTACCCTTTAACAAAAATGTTCACCTTGGGCCGTCTAGGGTGAGGAAACCTTGGCTGTACGTAGGCTTGAGGAAACGCCCGATTTGGCCTTAGAAGTCCAGTGGCGTTCAATATGTACTATTGAACTATCACGCTTACGGAGGCACTAATAGCACCACACACAATCGGATGAAGCTGTGTCCCGTGAACCAGCACAGCCACACGTAAGGATTTGGGTGGCGTTCACTAGGAACTCTCACGGCTAGATTGGTGAAAAGTGTCGTTTATTGAAGCGACAGAGGCACAAGTTCTTTTGGAGTGCCGGTGATAGTGACTGTCCGCAAAGCCCGTGCGTATACTAAAGATGTTAGTGATACAGCCTGGCTACAAATGCGCTAAGTTCTAAAACAACTCTGTTGAGATTTCTAAGTTTCCCGGGGAAGCACTCGGCGTAGCCGAGTGTTGGAATCTTGCCCACGAGCGTCCTTGTTGGGGGAAGGAGAGGCTCAGCCCGTCGACGGATCCCAGCAGTCACGGGTGGTCGGCCACGGCATTTCCCTGCCCGCGTTGGTATCTTCCCTGACATCCCTCCTCTCTGACGCTATTTTCATACTCTTTTTTTTTTTTTTTTTTTTTTTTTTTTTTTTTACCTTTCAGGTGGAGCTTGATGGACTCTAGTCATACCTACTTGTGTTATGATTGGTGTAAAATTCTCTCGCTTGGCTTTTAAAGGTATAGACTACGAAAAATTCAGAGCGTGGTCTGCGTGAGGAGCGGTCGCATCTCGGAGGTGGGTAGCTTTTGGGATGGAGGTGTGTTTTGGTATTATAATGACATTATAATGAGGAAAGTTCACCCAAAGGATAGCATTTTGTCCAAAATGACAGATGGTTGGCTCAGGGTAACAATTTGGCAGCTTATCTGTTCCATAAGACCTTCGGGGGTTCCATTTGACCCTCAAGTTCCCATTTGATCGCAGAGTTTGGCCGCGGCATCTCCACTCCGCTCCATCCGCCGCACTGTTTTTCCTTCGAGTTGGCGCACCGGACTCCCCCGATGTCGTCAACATCTAAGGTTGCCTCGGGGACCTTTGTGAAACGCATCCTTTGCACACCAGCTGCACTCTGCCCTGGAGAGTTTCCTCCACGCTGCACTTTTCTTCAAAATGGGACATCATTACCTTAATTTCTAAGTCACCTCCAGTAATGATTCCACACCAGGTTTGCCTGCCGGTGGCTGAGCGGCGCGAGGGGACGGGGCCACCCCTGGGTCTGCTGGCTTTGTGTCTGGGGGGGTGTGTGTGGGGTGTGGGTGTGTGTGGGGGGGTGTCTGTGTGGGTGATGATGTCATTTGGGGCAGCCCAGGGGCCCTGAGGGAGTGTCGGCAGTGATGCTGCGGAGGACCAGGTGAGTGGGGGATGGGGGGGGTCAGATGGGGGTCGCCCGAGAAGAGGCCAATCACAGCCCCAAAATGTCTGAAAATCCGGGGGGGGGGGGGGAGGATTAGCAAACTTTAAAACCCGTAAATATGGGCGTGAGGCATTGAAATAAAGAAACATCTCACATTTTAGTCTCTATTAATAAATGAATATTCATTGCTTTACATAGGAGGAGTTTGAAATAAAGCCCTAGATGTACTCTGTTACGTAAAGGATTTTAGACTCTAAAAAGGTGTGTCCCAGAGCCCATTTTTGGCTCTATCGTTCTCTCTCTGCCGGGCTGCCCGCCCTTTTCTTTACCTGCTCTCTCTCCCCTTCAGCTCCTCGAGGTTTTCCGGTATTCCTCAGGCTTATATTGACCCTAAATATATCTCTCTCTGTGTGTAAATGGATACCTAAGTGACATGTCTATTCTCTGTAAGGTTTTTGAAATGCAAGGAAAGCCTATTTATGGAAAGCCCTGAAAACCTCGACACACCACCCTGCACTCCTCCCCATTTTTTTTTTTTTGGAAGATGTAAAAGCGCTTTTAAAAGCTGCCCCTTCCCCCTTCCCCTTCTCCCCCTTTTCCCATGCCAATTTGGGGCCGCTTTCCCCTGCCGGGCCGTGCACGCAGAACGGGAGTTGCCGCCACGGCACAAAAGTACCCCAAAGCCCTGCTTCTGGGTCTGCAGGGGAGAAAATAAAAACCCGATTTTCTGTTTTGGGGGAAAAAAAAATAAAAGAAAAAAAAAAGAAGAAGAAGAAGAAAAAATTTCCCAATTTGGGTCTCCTGGGCAAGCCCCATCCACCTGGCTTGGTGCAGCTGGAAAGCAAAAAAACAACCTCCCCTTTTCCACGCTCAGAAGCAAAAATCACCAATTGTTGCGTGGTGGATAAGCGTTAAAAAGCCCCAAAGCTGAGCCTTGTGGAAAAGCGGAGAAACCCCCACCCCGATGTACGGAAAAGGTGGGTGCAGCGGCGGCAGTTTGGTGGCTCCAGTGTGGGCGAGTTGCGGAGCGTGGGGTGCCCCCCGTGAGTCCCCCGCTGTGGGTTCCCCCGGCCGGCTCCCCTGGGGGAGGTCCCCCCAGCGCAGGGGAGTTGTAGCCCTCCTCGGCCCCGCCCCCTGTTGCCATAGGCTGCCCCCCTCCCCATGCTGCCCCACCTGCCGCCCCGCCTCCCGTCCCCTGGGCCCCGCGTCCCATGCTTGGCGGACCCCCCGCCGGCCTCGGCCCCGCCTCCCGCCCCGGCTCCTCCTCCGAGGCCCCGCCTCCCCGGCCCTTCCCAGCCCTGCTCGGCCCCGCCTCCCCCGCCCCTGCAGCGGGGAGGTGCGCATGCGCGCTACGGCGCGCGTCTGACTGCGCTCGCTGCTGCCACCAGGCGACCAAAAGCCGGTCCTGCGCCCGGGGAGCCGCTCATGCGCAGTACAGCGCGATGTTGCACGCTCGCTGCTGCACGGCGCCCTGCCGACACGCCGGTACCGCAACGGGAGATCGGCGCACGCGCGTACAGCGCGGCTGTTTCTGCGCTCGCTGCTACCGAATGGCGGCCGAGAGCTCGCGCTGCGGCGCGAGGGGCGCGCGTGCGCAGTACCGCGAACTGCTGCGCGCTCGCTGCCGCCGCCGTGCGACCGAACGCCGGTACTGCGGCCGGGGGTCGGCGCATGCGCGCTACAGCGCGATGGTCCGCGCTCGCATCTGCCGCCTGGCGGCCGCAAGCCGGTACTGCAGCCGGGCGGCCGCGCCCGCGCAGTACAGCGCTCTCGTGGGTCCTGCCTCCTTCTCGGCCTCTGCCGCGCCTCCCGCCCTCTTCGGCCGCGCCTCCCCGCTCGTCCCGGCCCCGCCTCTCTACCTATCTCAGCCCCGCCTCGCCACTAGCCCTCGGCCCCGGCTCCCTGCCGTCTTCCACCCCGCCTCCCCCATCTCGCCCCGCCTCCCCCCTCGCCTCGTCCCCGCCTCCCGGGCTACTCCGCCCCGCCCCCCCTGCGGCGGCTCTGCCGCCCCCTCGCCTCGGCCCCTCCTCCCCGCTCGTCCCGGACCCGCCTCCCTGGCCTCTCCCGCCCCGCCTCCCCCGTCTCGGCCCCGCCTCCCCGCCCGCCTCGGCCCCGCCCTGCACAGCGCCGGTCCCGCACGGGCCGGTGCCGGGCGCCGGCCCCGGCGGCGGGGCAGGGCCAGGACCACCGGGCAGACGAGCGGGCTCCTTCGGCGCGTGCGGGGGTGTCTCCCGCCCGCTGGCCGACCGGCGCTGGCGGGGCGGGGGCTTCAAGCCGCCGCCTGCGGCAGGCTGCCGCTCCGCTGGAGGCGAGCCGGCTCCGCGTGGCCCCCGGGCGTTACCCGAGAGCTGACGGAAGGCAAGAGGGGAAAAAGGCGCGAGGATTTTATTTTGTGCCGTCGCACACAAACCCATCCAGTTTGGAAGAAGAAAAAGCCGCGGGTTTGGTAAATCCGCCCCCCCCCGCTCCGCGCCGCGCCGCGCAGGGGCGGCCGCGCCTGCCCGTCGCTCCGGCAACGGCCCCACGCCGCCGCCGCCGCCGCCGCCGCCTCTTCACCATGGCAACCGCTCCCGGGCGGATGGGCGGGAGGACGGGCCAATCACAGCGCGGGGGCCGCGCTTCGGTTGGTCGAATTGCCTCGCCGGGGTGGGGCGCGGCGCGGATTGACGGCAACGCCGAGCCAATGGAGCGGGGCCTCCCAAAGAGGGGTGCGGGCGACGGCCAATGGGCGCGCGGCGAGGGCGGGCCGGGACGCTCCGGAAGCAGAGAGGGCCGGGGGAGAATGGCGCCCAGTTCGAAAGCGGAGCGGAGCGGAGCGGAGCGGAGCGGCGCGGGGGGAAAGCGCAGCCCGGCGCGCGGGCCCTGTGCCGGCCGGGCCCGCGGGCTCGCCGCGAGGCAGTCGTGAGACAGCCGTGAGGCAGCTGGAGCGCGTCAAGGTGAGCGGGGGGCGGTGGGCAAAGATGCGGGAGGGCCTGAGGGGGCCCCGAGGGAACATGGTGGGGGGGCTGTAGAGGGCCCTGAGGGGTGATGGGCCTTGAGGGGGTCTGGGGCAACGGGGGGCTTGAGGGGGGGCACTGTAGGCTCGGAGCGGGACTGGCTGGGCCCGGCTCCCCGCGGGGTGCCTTGGGCCTGGGGGGTTTGGGGTGCGGGGCTGGTGGTGCCGGAGAAATAAAGGCCGAAAGGGTGATAGCGAAGCGGCGCCCGGGCCGTGCCGGCGCTTCCCCGCAGCGCGGTGGGGTCGGGCCCTCCGCACTTGCCCAGCGCTCCCCAAAAGCGTCTGTGGGCCCTGGGGGTGGCGGGCTGGGGGGTGGCTGCGCTCGGGCTGGCCCTCGGCGTGGCCCGCGGGGACTGCCGAGGGGGTGAGGAAGCGGAGGGGGTGAGCCGGTTTGGGGCCCGAAACAGAGAGCAGGTCTTCTGCCCCGAGGGCTGGAAAGCAGGCTCCCGGGGCTGGTTTTGGGGTGCAGAAACAGGCAGAGTTGCGTGGCTTTGGGCTGAGGAGCAGGGGTGCAGTCCTGCGTTTTTGGGGCTTGAGAAGGGGCCCGGCAGCTGAGGTTATGGGCTCAGAAAGGGGCACTAAACGAGCGGGTTTGGGGGTTAAGAGCAGACTCCAGTCTGGCTGCTTTCGCAGGGGCCGGCGGGGAGGCAGAGAGGAGTTGGGAGGCGTTGGGGGCTGCAGGGAAAAACAGGGGGTGGGCAAGGTGCGTGGACCGTCCCCGGAGGTGGGGGTCTGGTGCCATGGGACCCCCGAGTTCAGGAGGCCGGCATGCAGCCGACTGAACTCCGTGTCTCTCGGTGGGGAAAGGCGCTTTTCAGACCTGGCACGCCTCTCCTCTTTGAATCTAGCTCTTCTTTGGACATTGCTTAGCA
Organism: Vanellus vanellus; assembly: GCF_965231255.1. Lineage (NCBI taxonomy): Eukaryota > Metazoa > Chordata > Aves > Charadriiformes > Charadriidae > Vanellus > Vanellus vanellus. The sequence continues at coordinate 50,149 of NW_028127797.1, forward strand.
TAGCTATTAAGTAATTAATCATAGCAACTTATTGATATTTATACTGTGTAAAGCCATGGTGTTTAACCCTAACACTCAAGTCAGGATGCTGCTTGGTTGACGGCCTCGTCAACAGCCCAGACTATTCCAAGTGGCTGGAGCTGGGAAGAAGGAGTTGAAATCAGCTGGAGCTTCAGCGCAGAGCCGGGGCTTCAATTAGCCAGAGCTTGGCAAGCAGGAGCTGGAGGGAGATGGGGTGTCCTCTGTCCGGAGCACGCATTAGCCAGAGGCAAGGCTCCCGGCAGCGGTAATGAGCAGGAGCTGCAATTAGCCGGAGCGTGTGTTGGCTGGAGCAGCCGCTGGCCAAACTGCACTCCCCGCAGGGCTGAAGAGCGGCCGGGTGCAGGCTGGGCTGTCCCAAGCGAGGAGCTGCGAGCAGAGGGGAGGCGAGCGGTGCTTCTGCCGGCGGGGAGCCCGGCCTCTTGCCGGGGGGGTTAAATCCCCGCCAGGCACCTGTCTGGGCCCCGTTCCCGAGGGCAGAGGTGGGGTGGGGGTCCCCCGGCTTGTGGCCGTTGTCTGGCCGCGACAAAGAGGGTCATTTCTCGCCTCCTCTTTTCCCAGTGCCCCCTTGTGCGTCCCGGTAAGAAAATCCTGCGGGATTGATTCCGCCAGCTGCTCAGGTAATTGCAGGCGTGGGGCTGGGGGAGCGGGGAGACACGTTTGCGAGTTCGGGGGCGCTCCAGGCACTCCACGTCAAACGGGCAGAAAAGGCAAATTTGCTGCCAGCGCAGAAAAACTGATGCAGGGCTGCAGTGAACAGAGCGTGCCTCCTTCCCGGATTGGTGCCTGGGTAGTTAGGAATGTCTTCCTTTGGGGTGAAAGAGCCACCTTTCCTCTCGCATAAATTAAGAGCTGCCCGGTACCTTCTTTAGGGTCCGGTGTTTCCCTTCCGTCTGTTCATGCTAATTTTATGGGCAAGTTGGAAATAGCCTTTTCTCTTTCCCTGCGTACTGAATTGTTAGGAGTCTGTGGCGCGAGCATGGTTAATTTTGGAGCACCTAGGTGCCGGTGGAAACGTAGTGAAGGAAACGCGATGGAAACTGATGTTTTGCTTGGGTTTTACTCAATTTTTTTTTTTTTTTTTTTTTTCTTTGAGCGTTGATGGCATGTTGTCCTGTGGCTCAACTCACCTTCTGTTCCGTGGAGCCTCCGATCTAGGGTTTTTAAGTCAGAAAAGCTTGTCCTTCCAGAAAAGGACTGGTGGTTGGGCAGATTGAGGGGTAGGCTCAGAGAGTCGCTGAAGTACCCGGTCAGTGTTACAGCCAAACGTCACTTAACCTTGCGGTTCCCTTTCGCTCCTTTCCCCCCAGCTCCCTCAGGGCTGGGAGTTTTTGGTGTTTGGTTTTTTTTTTTTTTTTTTTTGCGGGTGTGTGGGTTTGTGTGGGGCGTGCGTGTGGTTTCCAAAGCAGAGCACGGTGTTGCCTGGTGGCAGCCTGCAGAGCTCTTTTGCTGCCCGACCTCTCCTTTTCCACTCCACTCTCAGGGCTGTAACTTTCCTTTGGCTGATTTGAGCAGAGCAATGAAGTAACTTGCCTGTGTAAATGTGCTGGTGATACCAGGAAGGGAAGTGCTTGGACCGGTAGTGAAAAACTTGGCTCCCAGTAGGATTTCTGAAGGCAGAACAGCAGCAGCAGGAAGCAGAGCGAGTTCCCCCCGAATTGGATGTGTGTCAAACCCGTGAAAGTTTTATCGCCAAATGTTGTTTGGCAGTACCTTCCAAGGGGCTCTCTTTGGTAAACGTAAATTTTCAGGAGATTCAGGGTTGTGTGTGGCAAAACGCGTCCCTCTGTCTGCGTGCCCCGCTCCGCAAACATCCGGCGGCAGGGCGGTCGGTCCCCGCTCTGAGTATTGGCAAGGTGGTGCTGCGATATTGTCCTGATTTGAGTGACACGGGACTAATTTCTCTACTAATACTTGGTGCAGGTGCAGGGATGAGGAATACAGGTGCAGGGATGAGGAGGAGCGAGAGCCGGGCACTTGACCCAAGCCGGCCAACAGGATTATTTCGTACCATCAGCGTCACGTTCCCTATAAATTAGAAAGCTTGCTGGGAAGTTCTCTCTCTCCCTTGATGGCTGCGGTCCCGAGAACTTCGTGCCCTGGTGCCGGACCCCCGAGGCCTTCCCTTCCTCCTGCCGTCGTAGCGCTCGCAGTGTCCGACGTTTGCTGTCCGCTGCTGGGAGTGCACAGCTTCCTACGGATAGAATGGGCTGAGTATAATCTTTGCGTATTCTGTATGGCTATCGGGATCAATATTGGTTGTTTAGTGCTATCAATGTTGTTTATGGAATCCTACTCTATTAAATCGGTTTATACTTTGCCTCCCGGGTTTCCTTGTTTTTTCCCCGATGCCCTTTCCCAGGTGGGGAGGGGTCATCGGGTGATAGAACAATTGTCTAAACGGCCAGAAGTTGTTACGGGTCTCTCAAAACGTAACAGATGTTTAGACCTAACAGAGGGGTTCTGGAAGGGAAGGAGAAAGCGTTCTCAGCCCTGACAGAAAACAGGCAGACCCTCTTCTCTGTCTGCGGCTTTCCTGTGTGCGCGACATGAAGCTGTTTTATTTTTCTCCCTTGTTCCTGGTCTAAATAGCTCTGAAGCTGCTGCTGCGGGTTTGCAATTTGCGTTGCTGCGGGTTTGTGGAGTCCTCGTTATGGACGTCTTCTGCTGTGGCCGAGTGTCAGGAGGCGGTTTTCGGTTTAAAGCTTCAGCAATGGCATCCACTGAAACCAGCGTAGGTGAAGGTGATCCTGCGCGTGCGGCTGCGCTCGCAGGGATGCTCGGGCGCTCCTCGTGCAAAGAGCGAGGTGCACGTGGGCACCGGCAGGGTTGCGCTGGGGTCTGGGCGCGTGCCGTACTCCTGCTTTTGGGAGACGGCAGAGAGCGTGTGCCCGGTAAGGCGGAGGGCAGTCGAAAGCTGTCAGGGACCCTGAGCGGGTTTGGTGGCGCAATGGCAGTTTGAAAAGCTCGTGACCGTCCGGAGAAAGAGCCTGGAACAAATCATTGCCTTTTTGGCAGGAGGCGGTTCAGTGGGCCGGTGGGTTGCTGTACCCTTTAACAAAAATGTTCACCTTGGGCCGTCTAGGGTGAGGAAACCTTGGCTGTACGTAGGCTTGAGGAAACGCCCGATTTGGCCTTAGAAGTCCAGTGGCGTTCAATATGTACTATTGAACTATCACGCTTACGGAGGCACTAATAGCACCACACACAATCGGATGAAGCTGTGTCCCGTGAACCAGCACAGCCACACGTAAGGATTTGGGTGGCGTTCACTAGGAACTCTCACGGCTAGATTGGTGAAAAGTGTCGTTTATTGAAGCGACAGAGGCACAAGTTCTTTTGGAGTGCCGGTGATAGTGACTGTCCGCAAAGCCCGTGCGTATACTAAAGATGTTAGTGATACAGCCTGGCTACAAATGCGCTAAGTTCTAAAACAACTCTGTTGAGATTTCTAAGTTTCCCGGGGAAGCACTCGGCGTAGCCGAGTGTTGGAATCTTGCCCACGAGCGTCCTTGTTGGGGGAAGGAGAGGCTCAGCCCGTCGACGGATCCCAGCAGTCACGGGTGGTCGGCCACGGCATTTCCCTGCCCGCGTTGGTATCTTCCCTGACATCCCTCCTCTCTGACGCTATTTTCATACTCTTTTTTTTTTTTTTTTTTTTTTTTTTTTTTTTTTTTTACCTTTCAGGTGGAGCTTGATGGACTCTAGTCATACCTACTTGTGTTATGATTGGTGTAAAATTCTCTCGCTTGGCTTTTAAAGGTATAGACTACGAAAAATTCAGAGCGTGGTCTGCGTGAGGAGCGGTCGCATCTCGGAGGTGGGTAGCTTTTGGGATGGAGGTGTGTTTTGGTATTATAATGACATTATAATGAGGAAAGTTCACCCAAAGGATAGCATTTTGTCCAAAATGACAGATGGTTGGCTCAGGGTAACAATTTGGCAGCTTATCTGTTCCATAAGACCTTCGGGGGTTCCATTTGACCCTCAAGTTCCCATTTGATCGCAGAGTTTGGCCGCGGCATCTCCACTCCGCTCCATCCGCCGCACTGTTTTTCCTTCGAGTTGGCGCACCGGACTCCCCCGATGTCGTCAACATCTAAGGTTGCCTCGGGGACCTTTGTGAAACGCATCCTTTGCACACCAGCTGCACTCTGCCCTGGAGAGTTTCCTCCACGCTGCACTTTTCTTCAAAATGGGACATCATTACCTTAATTTCTAAGTCACCTCCAGTAATGATTCCACACCAGGTTTGCCTGCCGGTGGCTGAGCGGCGCGAGGGGACGGGGCCACCCCTGGGTCTGCTGGCTTTGTGTCTGGGGGGGTGTGTGTGGGGTGTGGGTGTGTGTGGGGGGGTGTCTGTGTGGGTGATGATGTCATTTGGGGCAGCCCAGGGGCCCTGAGGGAGTGTCGGCAGTGATGCTGCGGAGGACCAGGTGAGTGGGGGATGGGGGGGGTCAGATGGGGGTCGCCCGAGAAGAGGCCAATCACAGCCCCAAAATGTCTGAAAATCCGGGGGGGGGGGGGGAGGATTAGCAAACTTTAAAACCCGTAAATATGGGCGTGAGGCATTGAAATAAAGAAACATCTCACATTTTAGTCTCTATTAATAAATGAATATTCATTGCTTTACATAGGAGGAGTTTGAAATAAAGCCCTAGATGTACTCTGTTACGTAAAGGATTTTAGACTCTAAAAAGGTGTGTCCCAGAGCCCATTTTTGGCTCTATCGTTCTCTCTCTGCCGGGCTGCCCGCCCTTTTCTTTACCTGCTCTCTCTCCCCTTCAGCTCCTCGAGGTTTTCCGGTATTCCTCAGGCTTATATTGACCCTAAATATATCTCTCTCTGTGTGTAAATGGATACCTAAGTGACATGTCTATTCTCTGTAAGGTTTTTGAAATGCAAGGAAAGCCTATTTATGGAAAGCCCTGAAAACCTCGACACACCACCCTGCACTCCTCCCCATTTTTTTTTTTTTGGAAGATGTAAAAGCGCTTTTAAAAGCTGCCCCTTCCCCCTTCCCCTTCTCCCCCTTTTCCCATGCCAATTTGGGGCCGCTTTCCCCTGCCGGGCCGTGCACGCAGAACGGGAGTTGCCGCCACGGCACAAAAGTACCCCAAAGCCCTGCTTCTGGGTCTGCAGGGGAGAAAATAAAAACCCGATTTTCTGTTTTGGGGGAAAAAAAAATAAAAGAAAAAAAAAAGAAGAAGAAGAAGAAAAAATTTCCCAATTTGGGTCTCCTGGGCAAGCCCCATCCACCTGGCTTGGTGCAGCTGGAAAGCAAAAAAACAACCTCCCCTTTTCCACGCTCAGAAGCAAAAATCACCAATTGTTGCGTGGTGGATAAGCGTTAAAAAGCCCCAAAGCTGAGCCTTGTGGAAAAGCGGAGAAACCCCCACCCCGATGTACGGAAAAGGTGGGTGCAGCGGCGGCAGTTTGGTGGCTCCAGTGTGGGCGAGTTGCGGAGCGTGGGGTGCCCCCCCGTGAGTCCCCCGCTGTGGGTTCCCCCGGCCGGCTCCCCTGGGGGAGGTCCCCCCAGCGCAGGGGAGTTGTAGCCCTCCTCGGCCCCGCCCCCTGTTGCCATAGGCCCCGCCTCCCCATGCTGCCCCACCTGCCGCCCCGCCTCCCGTCCCCTGGGCCCCGCGTCCCATGCTTGGCGGACCCCCCGCCGGCCTCGGCCCCGCCTCCCGCCCCGGCTCCTCCTCCGAGGCCCCGCCTCCCCGGCCCTTCCCAGCCCTGCTCGGCCCCGCCTCCCCCGCCCCTGCAGCGGGGAGGTGCGCATGCGCGCTACGGCGCGCGTCTGACTGCGCTCGCTGCTGCCACCAGGCGACCAAAAGCCGGTCCTGCGCCCGGGGAGCCGCTCATGCGCAGTACAGCGCGATGTTGCACGCTCGCTGCTGCACGGCGCCCTGCCGACACGCCGGTACCGCAACGGGAGATCGGCGCACGCGCGTACAGCGCGGCTGTTTCTGCGCTCGCTGCTACCGAATGGCGGCCGAGAGCTCGCGCTGCGGCGCGAGGGGCGCGCGTGCGCAGTACCGCGAACTGCTGCGCGCTCGCTGCCGCCGCCGTGCGACCGAACGCCGGTACTGCGGCCGGGGGTCGGCGCATGCGCGCTACAGCGCGATGGTCCGCGCTCGCATCTGCCGCCTGGCGGCCGCAAGCCGGTACTGCAGCCGGGCGGCCGCGCCCGCGCAGTACAGCGCTCTCGTGGGTCCTGCCTCCTTCTCGGCCTCTGCCGCGCCTCCCGCCCTCTTCGGCCGCGCCTCCCCGCTCGTCCCGGCCCCGCCTCTCTACCTATCTCAGCCCCGCCTCGCCACTAGCCCTCGGCCCCGGCTCCCTGCCGTCTTCCACCCCGCCTCCCCCATCTCGCCCCGCCTCCCCCCTCGCCTCGTCCCCGCCTCCCGGGCTACTCCGCCCCGCCCCCCCTGCGGCGGCTCTGCCGCCCCCTCGCCTCGGCCCCTCCTCCCCGCTCGTCCCGGACCCGCCTCCCTGGCCTCTCCCGCCCCGCCTCCCCCGTCTCGGCCCCGCCTCCCCGCCCGCCTCGGCCCCGCCCTGCACAGCGCCGGTCCCGCACGGGCCGGTGCCGGGCGCCGGCCCCGGCGGCGGGGGAGGGCCAGGACCACCGGGCAGACGAGCGGGCTCCTTCGGCGCGTGCGGGGGTGTCTCCCGCCCGCTGGCCGACCGGCGCTGGCGGGGCGGGGGCTTCAAGCCGCCGCCTGCGGCAGGCTGCCGCTCCGCTGGAGGCGAGCCGGCTCCGCGTGGCCCCCGGGCGTTACCCGAGAGCTGACGGAAGGCAAGAGGGGAAAAAGGCGCGAGGATTTTATTTTGTGCCGTCGCACACAAACCCATCCAGTTTGGAAGAAGAAAAAGCCGCGGGTTTGGTAAATCCGCCCCCCCCCGCTCCGCGCCGCGCCGCGCAGGGGCGGCCGCGCCTGCCCGTCGCTCCGGCAACGGCCCCACGCCGCCGCCGCCGCCGCCGCCGCCTCTTCACCATGGCAACCGCTCCCGGGCGGATGGGCGGGAGGACGGGCCAATCACAGCGCGGGGGCCGCGCTTCGGTTGGTCGAATTGCCTCGCCGGGGTGGGGCGCGGCGCGGATTGACGGCAACGCCGAGCCAATGGAGCGGGGCCTCCCAAAGAGGGGTGCGGGCGACGGCCAATGGGCGCGCGGCGAGGGCGGGCCGGGACGCTCCGGAAGCAGAGAGGGCCGGGGGAGAATGGCGCCCAGTTCGAAAGCGGAGCGGAGCGGAGCGGCGCGGGGGGAAAGCGCAGCCCGGCGCGCGGGCCCTGTGCCGGCCGGGCCCGCGGGCTCGCCGCGAGGCAGTCGTGAGACAGCCGTGAGGCAGCTGGAGCGCGTCAAGGTGAGCGGGGGGCGGTGGGCAAAGATGCGGGAGGGCCTGAGGGGGCCCCGAGGGAACATGGTGGGGGGGCTGTAGAGGGCCCTGAGGGGTGATGGGCCTTGAGGGGGTCTGGGGCAACGGGGGGCTTGAGGGGGGGCACTGTAGGCTCGGAGCGGGACTGGCTGGGCCCGGCTCCCCGCGGGGTGCCTTGGGCCTGGGGGGTTTGGGGTGCGGGGCTGGTGGTGCCGGAGAAATAAAGGCCGAAAGGGTGATAGCGAAGCGGCGCCCGGGCCGTGCCGGCGCTTCCCCGCAGCGCGGTGGGGTCGGGCCCTCCGCACTTGCCCAGCGCTCCCCAAAAGCGTCTGTGGGCCCTGGGGGTGGCGGGCTGGGGGGTGGCTGCGCTCGGGCTGGCCCTCGGCGTGGCCCGCGGGGACTGCCGAGGGGGTGAGGAAGCGGAGGGGGTGAGCCGGTTTGGGGCCCGAAACAGAGAGCAGGTCTTCTGCCCCGAGGGCTGGAAAGCAGGCTCCCGGGGCTGGTTTTGGGGTGCAGAAACAGGCAGAGTTGCGTGGCTTTGGGCTGAGGAGCAGGGGTGCAGTCCTGCGTTTTTGGGGCTTGAGAAGGGGCCCGGCAGCTGAGGTTATGGGCTCAGAAAGGGGCACTAAACGAGCGGGTTTGGGGGTTAAGAGCAGACTCCAGTCTGGCTGCTTTCGCAGGGGCCGGCGGGGAGGCAGAGAGGAGTTGGGAGGCGTTGGGGGCTGCAGGGAAAAACAGGGGGTGGGCAAGGTGCGTGGACCGTCCCCGGAGGTGGGGGTCTGGTGCCATGGGACCCCCGAGTTCAGGAGGCCGGCATGCAGCCGACTGAACTCCGTGTCTCTCGGTGGGGAAAGGCGCTTTTCAGACCTGGCACGCCTCTCCTCTTTGAATCTAGCTCTTCTTTGGACATTGCTTAGCATAGCTATTAAGTAATTAATCATAGCAACTTATTGATATTTATACTGTGTAAAGCCATGGTGTTTAACCCTAACACTCAAGTCAGGATGCTGCTTGGTTGACGGCCTCGTCAACAGCCCAGACTATTCCAAGTGGCTGGAGCTGGGAAGAAGGAGTTGAAATCAGCTGGAGCTTCAGCGCAGAGCCGGGGCTTCAATTAGCCAGAGCTTGGCAAGCAGGAGCTGGAGGGAGATGGGGTGTCCTCTGTCCGGAGCACGCATTAGCCAGAGGCAAGGCTCCCGGCAGCGGTAATGAGCAGGAGCTGCAATTAGCCGGAGCGTGTGTTGGCTGGAGCAGCCGCTGGCCAAACTGCACTCCCCGCAGGGCTGAAGAGCGGCCGGGTGCAGGCTGGGCTGTCCCAAGCGAGGAGCTGCGAGCAGAGGGGAGGCGAGCGGTGCTTCTGCCGGCGGGGAGCCCGGCCTCTTGCCGGGGGGGTTAAATCCCCGCCAGGCACCTGTCTGGGCCCTGTTCCCGAGGGCAGAGGTGGGGTGGGGGTCCCCCGGCTTGTGGCCGTTGTCTGGCCGCGACAAAGAGGGTCATTTCTCGCCTCCTCTTTTCCCAGTGCCCCCTTGTGCGTCCCGGGAAGAAAATCCTGCGGGATTGATTCCGCCAGCTGCTCAGGTAATTGCAGGCGTGGGGCTGGGGGAGCGGGGAGACACGTTTGCGAGTTCGGGGGCGCTCCAGGCACTCCACGTCAAACGGGCAGAAAAGGCAAATTTGCTGCCAGCGCAGAAAAACTGATGCAGGGCTGCAGTGAACAGAGCGTGCCTCCTTCCCGGATTGGTGCCTGGGTAGTTAGGAATGTCTTCCTTTGGGGTGAAAGAGCCACCTTTCCTCTCGCATAAATTAAGAGCTGCCCGGTACCTTCTTTAGGGTCCGGTGTTTCCCTTCCGTCTGTTCATGCTAATTTTATGGGCAAGTTGGAAATAGCCTTTTCTCTTTCCCTGCGTACTGAATTGTTAGGAGTCTGTGGCGCGAGCATGGTTAATTTTGGAGCACCTAGGTGCCGGTGGAAACGTAGTGAAGGAAACGCGATGGAAACTGATGTTTTGCTTGGGTTTTACTCAATTTTTTTTTTTTTTTTTTTTTTCTTTGAGCGTTGATGGCATGTTGTCCTGTGGCTCAACTCACCTTCTGTTCCGTGGAGCCTCCGATCTAGGGTTTTTAAGTCAGAAAAGCTTGTCCTTCCAGAAAAGGACTGGTGGTTGGGCAGATTGAGGGGTAGGCTCAGAGAGTCGCTGAAGTACCCGGTCAGTGTTACAGCCAAACGTCACTTAACCTTGCGGTTCCCTTTCGCTCCTTTCCCCCCAGCTCCCTCAGGGCTGGGAGTTTTTGGTGTTTGGTTTTTTTTTTTTTTTTTTTGCGGGTGTGTGGGTTTGTGTGGGGCGTGCGTGTGGTTTCCAAAGCAGAGCACGGTGTTGCCTGGTGGCAGCCTGCAGAGCTCTTTTGCTGCCCGACCTCTCCTTTTCCACTCCACTCTCAGGGCTGTAACTTTCCTTTGGCTGATTTGAGCAGAGCAATGAAGTAACTTGCCTGTGTAAATGTGCTGGTGATACCAGGAAGGGAAGTGCTTGGACCGGTAGTGAAAAACTTGGCTCCCAGTAGGATTTCTGAAGGCAGAACAGCAGCAGCAGGAAGCAGAGCGAGTTCCCCCCGAATTGGATGTGTGTCAAACCCGTGAAAGTTTTATCGCCAAATGTTGTTTGGCAGTACCTTCCAAGGGGCTCTCTTTGGTAAACGTAAATTTTCAGGAGATTCAGGGTTGTGTGTGGCAAAACGCGTCCCTCTGTCTGCGTGCCCCGCTCCGCAAACATCCGGCGGCAGGGCGGTCGGTCCCCGCTCTGAGTATTGGCAAGGTGGTGCTGCGATATTGTCCTGATTTGAGTGACACGGGACTAATTTCTCTACTAATACTTGGTGCAGGTGCAGGGATGAGGAATACAGGTGCAGGGATGAGGAGGAGCGAGAGCCGGGCACTTGACCCAAGCCGGCCAACAGGATTATTTCGTACCATCAGCGTCACGTTCCCTATAAATTAGAAAGCTTGCTGGGAAGTTCTCTCTCTCCCTTGATGGCTGCGGTCCCGAGAACTTCGTGCCCTGGTGCCGGACCCCCGAGGCCTTCCCTTCCTCCTGCCGTCGTAGCGCTCGCAGTGTCCGACGTTTGCTGTCCGCTGCTGGGAGTGCACAGCTTCCTACGGATAGAATGGGCTGAGTATAATCTTTGCGTATTCTGTATGGCTATCGGGATCAATATTGGTTGTTTAGTGCTATCAATGTTGTTTATGGAATCCTACTCTATTAAATCGGTTTATACTTTGCCTCCCGGGTTTCCTTGTTTTTTCCCCGATGCCCTTTCCCAGGTGGGGAGGGGTCATCGGGTGATAGAACAATTGTCTAAACGGCCAGAAGTTGTTACGGGTCTCTCAAAACGTAACAGATGTTTAGACCTAACAGAGGGGTTCTGGAAGGGAAGGAGAAAGCGTTCTCAGCCCTGACAGAAAACAGGCAGACCCTCTTCTCTGTCTGCGGCTTTCCTGTGTGCGCGACATGAAGCTGTTTTATTTTTCTCCCTTGTTCCTGGTCTAAATAGCTCTGAAGCTGCTGCTGCGGGTTTGCAATTTGCGTTGCTGCGGGTTTGTGGAGTCCTCGTTATGGACGTCTTCTGCTGTGGCCGAGTGTCAGGAGGCGGTTTTCGGTTTAAAGCTTCAGCAATGGCATCCACTGAAACCAGCGTAGGTGAAGGTGATCCTGCGCGTGCGGCTGCGCTCGCAGGGATGCTCGGGCGCTCCTCGTGCAAAGAGCGAGGTGCACGTGGGCACCGGCAGGGTTGCGCTGGGGTCTGGGCGCGTGCCGTACTCCTGCTTTTGGGAGACGGCAGAGAGCGTGTGCCCGGTAAGGCGGAGGGCAGTCGAAAGCTGTCAGGGACCCTGAGCGGGTTTGGTGGCGCAATGGCAGTTTGAAAAGCTCGTGACCGTCCGGAGAAAGAGCCTGGAACAAATCATTGCCTTTTTGGCAGGAGGCGGTTCAGCGGGCCGGTGGGTTGCTGTACCCTTTAACAAAAATGTTCACCTTGGGCCGTCTAGGGTGAGGAAACCTTGGCTGTACGTAGGCTTGAGGAAACGCCCGATTTGGCCTTAGAAGTCCAGTGGCGTTCAATATGTACTATTGAACTATCACGCTTACGGAGGCACTAATAGCACCACACACAATCGGATGAAGCTGTGTCCCGTGAACCAGCACAGCCACACGTAAGGATTTGGGTGGCGTTCACTAGGAACTCTCACGGCTAGATTGGTGAAAAGTGTCGTTTATTGAAGCGACAGAGGCACAAGTTCTTTTGGAGTGCCGGTGATAGTGACTGTCCGCAAAGCCCGTGCGTATACTAAAGATGTTAGTGATACAGCCTGGCTACAAATGCGCTAAGTTCTAAAACAACTCTGTTGAGATTTCTAAGTTTCCCGGGGAAGCACTCGGCGTAGCCGAGTGTTGGAATCTTGCCCACGAGCGTCCTTGTTGGGGGAAGGAGAGGCTCAGCCCGTCGACGGATCCCAGCAGTCACGGGTGGTCGGCCACGGCATTTCCCTGCCCGCGTTGGTATCTTCCCTGACATCCCTCCTCTCTGACGCTATTTTCATACTCTTTTTTTTTTTTTTTTTTTTTTTTTTTTTTTTTTTTTACCTTTCAGGTGGAGCTTGATGGACTCTAGTCATACCTACTTGTGTTATGATTGGTGTAAAATTCTCTCGCTTGGCTTTTAAAGGTATAGACTACGAAAAATTCAGAGCGTGGTCTGCGTGAGGAGCGGTCGCATCTCGGAGGTGGGTAGCTTTTGGGATGGAGGTGTGTTTTGGTATTATAATGACATTATAATGAGGAAAGTTCACCCAAAGGATAGCATTTTGTCCAAAATGACAGATGGTTGGCTCAGGGTAACAATTTGGCAGCTTATCTGTTCCATAAGACCTTCGGGGGTTCCATTTGACCCTCAAGTTCCCATTTGATCGCAGAGTTTGGCCGCGGCATCTCCACTCCGCTCCATCCGCCGCACTGTTTTTCCTTCGAGTTGGCGCACCGGACTCCCCCGATGTCGTCAACATCTAAGGTTGCCTCGGGGACCTTTGTGAAACGCATCCTTTGCACACCAGCTGCACTCTGCCCTGGAGAGTTTCCTCCACGCTGCACTTTTCTTCAAAATGGGACATCATTACCTTAATTTCTAAGTCACCTCCAGTAATGATTCCACACCAGGTTTGCCTGCCGGTGGCTGAGCGGCGCGAGGGGACGGGGCCACCCCTGGGTCTGCTGGCTTTGTGTCTGGGGGGGTGTGTGTGGGGTGTGGGTGTGTGTGGGGGGGTGTCTGTGTGGGTGATGATGTCATTTGGGGCAGCCCAGGGGCCCTGAGGGAGTGTCGGCAGTGATGCTGCGGAGGACCAGGTGAGTGGGGGATGGGGGGGGTCAGATGGGGGTCGCCCGAGAAGAGGCCAATCACAGCCCCAAAATGTCTGAAAATCCGGGGGGGGGGGGGGAGGATTAGCAAACTTTAAAACCCGTAAATATGGGCGTGAGGCATTGAAATAAAGAAACATCTCACATTTTAGTCTCTATTAATAAATGAATATTCATTGCTTTACATAGGAGGAGTTTGAAATAAAGCCCTAGATGTACTCTGTTACGTAAAGGATTTTAGACTCTAAAAAGGTGTGTCCCAGAGCCCATTTTTGGCTCTATCGTTCTCTCTCTGCCGGGCTGCCCGCCCTTTTCTTTACCTGCTCTCTCTCCCCTTCAGCTCCTCGAGGTTTTCCGGTATTCCTCAGGCTTATATTGACCCTAAATATATCTCTCTCTGTGTGTAAATGGATACCTAAGTGACATGTCTATTCTCTGTAAGGTTTTTGAAATGCAAGGAAAGCCTATTTATGGAAAGCCCTGAAAACCTCGACACACCACCCTGCACTCCTCCCCATTTTTTTTTTTTTGGAAGATGTAAAAGCGCTTTTAAAAGCTGCCCCTTCCCCCTTCCCCTTCTCCCCCTTTTCCCATGCCAATTTGGGGCCGCTTTCCCCTGCCGGGCCGTGCACGCAGAACGGGAGTTGCCGCCACGGCACAAAAGTACCCCAAAGCCCTGCTTCTGGGTCTGCAGGGGAGAAAATAAAAACCCGATTTTCTGTTTTGGGGGAAAAAAAAATAAAAGAAAAAAAAAAGAAGAAGAAGAAGAAAAAATTTCCCAATTTGGGTCTCCTGGGCAAGCCCCATCCACCTGGCTTGGTGCAGCTGGAAAGCAAAAAAACAACCTCCCCTTTTCCACGCTCAGAAGCAAAAATCACCAATTGTTGCGTGGTGGATAAGCGTTAAAAAGCCCCAAAGCTGAGCCTTGTGGAAAAGCGGAGAAACCCCCACCCCGATGTACGGAAAAGGTGGGTGCAGCGGCGGCAGTTTGGTGGCTCCAGTGTGGGCGAGTTGCGGAGCGTGGGGTGCCCCCCGTGAGTCCCCCGCTGTGGGTTCCCCCGGCCGGCTCCCCTGGGGGAGGTCCCCCCAGCGCAGGGGAGTTGTAGCCCTCCTCGGCCCCGCCCCCTGTTGCCATAGGCTGCCCCCCTCCCCATGCTGCCCCACCTGCCGCCCCGCCTCCCGTCCCCTGGGCCCCGCGTCCCATGCTTGGCGGACCCCCCGCCGGCCTCGGCCCCGCCTCCCGCCCCGGCTCCTCCTCCGAGGCCCCGCCTCCCCGGCCCTTCCCAGCCCTGCTCGGCCCCGCCTCCCCCGCCCCTGCAGCGGGGAGGTGCGCATGCGCGCTACGGCGCGCGTCTGACTGCGCTCGCTGCTGCCACCAGGCGACCAAAAGCCGGTCCTGCGCCCGGGGAGCCGCTCATGCGCAGTACAGCGCGATGTTGCACGCTCGCTGCTGCACGGCGCCCTGCCGACACGCCGGTACCGCAACGGGAGATCGGCGCACGCGCGTACAGCGCGGCTGTTTCTGCGCTCGCTGCTACCGAATGGCGGCCGAGAGCTCGCGCTGCGGCGCGAGGGGCGCGCGTGCGCAGTACCGCGAACTGCTGCGCGCTCGCTGCCGCCGCCGTGCGACCGAACGCCGGTACTGCGGCCGGGGGTCGGCGCATGCGCGCTACAGCGCGATGGTCCGCGCTCGCATCTGCCGCCTGGCGGCCGCAAGCCGGTACTGCAGCCGGGCGGCCGCGCCCGCGCAGTACAGCGCTCTCGTGGGTCCTGCCTCCTTCTCGGCCTCTGCCGCGCCTCCCGCCCTCTTCGGCCGCGCCTCCCCGCTCGTCCCGGCCCCGCCTCTCTACCTATCTCAGCCCCGCCTCGCCACTAGCCCTCGGCCCCGGCTCCCTGCCGTCTTCCACCCCGCCTCCCCCATCTCGCCCCGCCTCCCCCCTCGCCTCGTCCCCGCCTCCCGGGCTACTCCGCCCCGCCCCCCCTGCGGCGGCTCTGCCGCCCCCTCGCCTCGGCCCCTCCTCCCCGCTCGTCCCGGACCCGCCTCCCTGGCCTCTCCCGCCCCGCCTCCCCCGTCTCGGCCCCGCCTCCCCGCCCGCCTCGGCCCCGCCCTGCACAGCGCCGGTCCCGCACGGGCCGGTGCCGGGCGCCGGCCCCGGCGGCGGGGCAGGGCCAGGACCACCGGGCAGACGAGCGGGCTCCTTCGGCGCGTGCGGGGGTGTCTCCCGCCCGCTGGCCGACCGGCGCTGGCGGGGCGGGGGCTTCAAGCCGCCGCCTGCGGCAGGCTGCCGCTCCGCTGGAGGCGAGCCGGCTCCGCGTGGCCCCCGGGCGTTACCCGAGAGCTGACGGAAGGCAAGAGGGGAAAAAGGCGCGAGGATTTTATTTTGTGCCGTCGCACACAAACCCATCCAGTTTGGAAGAAGAAAAAGCCGCGGGTTTGGTAAATCCGCCCCCCCCCGCTCCGCGCCGCGCCGCGCAGGGGCGGCCGCGCCTGCCCGTCGCTCCGGCAACGGCCCCACGCCGCCGCCGCCGCCGCCGCCGCCTCTTCACCATGGCAACCGCTCCCGGGCGGATGGGCGGGAGGACGGGCCAATCACAGCGCGGGGGCCGCGCTTCGGTTGGTCGAATTGCCTCGCCGGGGTGGGGCGCGGCGCGGATTGACGGCAACGCCGAGCCAATGGAGCGGGGCCTCCCAAAGAGGGGTGCGGGCGACGGCCAATGGGCGCGCGGCGAGGGCGGGCCGGGACGCTCCGGAAGCAGAGAGGGCCGGGGGAGAATGGCGCCCAGTTCGAAAGCGGAGCGGAGCGGAGCGGAGCGGAGCGGCGCGGGGGGAAAGCGCAGCCCGGCGCGCGGGCCCTGTGCCGGCCGGGCCCGCGGGCTCGCCGCGAGGCAGTCGTGAGACAGCCGTGAGGCAGCTGGAGCGCGTCAAGGTGAGCGGGGGGCGGTGGGCAAAGATGCGGGAGGGCCTGAGGGGGCCCCGAGGGAACATGGTGGGGGGGCTGTAGAGGGCCCTGAGGGGTGATGGGCCTTGAGGGGGTCTGGGGCAACGGGGGGCTTGAGGGGGGGCACTGTAGGCTCGGAGCGGGACTGGCTGGGCCCGGCTCCCCGCGGGGTGCCTTGGGCCTGGGGGGTTTGGGGTGCGGGGCTGGTGGTGCCGGAGAAATAAAGGCCGAAAGGGTGATAGCGAAGCGGCGCCCGGGCCGTGCCGGCGCTTCCCCGCAGCGCGGTGGGGTCGGGCCCTCCGCACTTGCCCAGCGCTCCCCAAAAGCGTCTGTGGGCCCTGGGGGTGGCGGGCTGGGGGGTGGCTGCGCTCGGGCTGGCCCTCGGCGTGGCCCGCGGGGACTGCCGAGGGGGTGAGGAAGCGGAGGGGGTGAGCCGGTTTGGGGCCCGAAACAGAGAGCAGGTCTTCTGCCCCGAGGGCTGGAAAGCAGGCTCCCGGGGCTGGTTTTGGGGTGCAGAAACAGGCAGAGTTGCGTGGCTTTGGGCTGAGGAGCAGGGGTGCAGTCCTGCGTTTTTGGGGCTTGAGAAGGGGCCCGGCAGCTGAGGTTATGGGCTCAGAAAGGGGCACTAAACGAGCGGGTTTGGGGGTTAAGAGCAGACTCCAGTCTGGCTGCTTTCGCAGGGGCCGGCGGGGAGGCAGAGAGGAGTTGGGAGGCGTTGGGGGCTGCAGGGAAAAACAGGGGGTGGGCAAGGTGCGTGGACCGTCCCCGGAGGTGGGGGTCTGGTGCCATGGGACCCCCGAGTTCAGGAGGCCGGCATGCAGCCGACTGAACTCCGTGTCTCTCGGTGGGGAAAGGCGCTTTTCAGACCTGGCACGCCTCTCCTCTTTGAATCTAGCTCTTCTTTGGACATTGCTTAGCATAGCTATTAAGTAATTAATCATAGCAACTTATTGATATTTATACTGTGTAAAGCCATGGTGTTTAACCCTAACACTCAAGTCAGGATGCTGCTTGGTTGACGGCCTCGTCAACAGCCCAGACTATTCCAAGTGGCTGGAGCTGGGAAGAAGGAGTTGAAATCAGCTGGAGCTTCAGCGCAGAGCCGGGGCTTCAATTAGCCAGAGCTTGGCAAGCAGGAGCTGGAGGGAGATGGGGTGTCCTCTGTCCGGAGCACGCATTAGCCAGAGGCAAGGCTCCCGGCAGCGGTAATGAGCAGGAGCTGCAATTAGCCGGAGCGTGTGTTGGCTGGAGCAGCCGCTGGCCAAACTGCACTCCCCGCAGGGCTGAAGAGCGGCCGGGTGCAGGCTGGGCTGTCCCAAGCGAGGAGCTGCGAGCAGAGGGGAGGCGAGCGGTGCTTCTGCCGGCGGGGAGCCCGGCCTCTTGCCGGGGGGGTTAAATCCCCGCCAGGCACCTGTCTGGGCCCCGTTCCCGAGGGCAGAGGTGGGGTGGGGGTCCCCCGGCTTGTGGCCGTTGTCTGGCCGCGACAAAGAGGGTCATTTCTCGCCTCCTCTTTTCCCAGTGCCCCCTTGTGCGTCCCGGTAAGAAAATCCTGCGGGATTGATTCCGCCAGCTGCTCAGGTAATTGCAGGCGTGGGGCTGGGGGAGCGGGGAGACACGTTTGCGAGTTCGGGGGCGCTCCAGGCACTCCACGTCAAACGGGCAGAAAAGGCAAATTTGCTGCCAGCGCAGAAAAACTGATGCAGGGCTGCAGTGAACAGAGCGTGCCTCCTTCCCGGATTGGTGCCTGGGTAGTTAGGAATGTCTTCCTTTGGGGTGAAAGAGCCACCTTTCCTCTCGCATAAATTAAGAGCTGCCCGGTACCTTCTTTAGGGTCCGGTGTTTCCCTTCCGTCTGTTCATGCTAATTTTATGGGCAAGTTGGAAATAGCCTTTTCTCTTTCCCTGCGTACTGAATTGTTAGGAGTCTGTGGCGCGAGCATGGTTAATTTTGGAGCACCTAGGTGCCGGTGGAAACGTAGTGAAGGAAACGCGATGGAAACTGATGTTTTGCTTGGGTTTTACTCAATTTTTTTTTTTTTTTTTTTTTTCTTTGAGCGTTGATGGCATGTTGTCCTGTGGCTCAACTCACCTTCTGTTCCGTGGAGCCTCCGATCTAGGGTTTTTAAGTCAGAAAAGCTTGTCCTTCCAGAAAAGGACTGGTGGTTGGGCAGATTGAGGGGTAGGCTCAGAGAGTCGCTGAAGTACC